>NC_140998.1:3279102-3311602 GCF_052327205.1 Somniosus microcephalus | reverse complement strand
AATCCTCCTGCACAGAGTGAGCTGCGGGCACTGGGGCAACTGCACGGTTCCTTACCGCGGGCTGCTTCTCTTCCTCCAATTCCACCTGCAGGTTCACCGCCGTTTTCATTTCTTTAAGCTTCTCATACGGAAGTGTTTCCCGACTGGATGAGGTCGACAGCTTGGCCAAGTCGCCGGGACTTTCCGGCATCGGGATAAACTCGGCATTCTCCAGCTCCTGGAAAACCAACAGGCCTCAGGCATTAAACATGGCTAGAGAGATCAGGGCCCACACTGCCCCACCGCGCCATCATGCCGCGCCACCCCCCTCCGCGCCATTCCCCCCGCCCCACCCACCCTGCGCCATCCTCACCGCGCCATCTCCACCACGCCAACCCCCCGCGCCGCGCCACCCCCCTCCACGCCACCCCCCTCTGCGCCAAACCCCCCGCCCCACCCACCCTGCGCCATCCTCACCGCGCCATCCCCACCGCCCCACCCCCCTCCGCGCCAGCCCCCCCCACACCTCCGCCCCCCCCTCGTCACACACACCCGGACAAGGCCACACCTGCAAACTTCAACCAGCAAATCAGTTGAGAGAGAGCAGAGCCAGACGAATACTGTCCCCACATCACCACAGCTACAGGTCGATGAGTTGAGGAGTAACAGAGTGTGATAGGCCCACCGTCAAGCTGTAAACACGAACACCTTTCCTACTTTCTTCTCATCAGACTCCTGCTATGTTATCGGGAACACCATTCACCGCCTCACCGAAGTGCCCATTCCTTCGGTGTGAGCCCAGTGTGGGAGGATATTCAACCTGGGGTGCATCGCCCTACAGCCGCACTATAACCGCAGGGCTCAGTGAATGGTGACCAGCAGCAGCAGCACTGGCTTACTTTCACCGTCTAACCCCAGGCAACTCTGGTGCCTCTCCTGCTGCTGAGCTAAAGACAACTGTCTCACCACGGAGCTGGGATTTAACCTGGAACCTCCCTCTGAACTCCCTTCTCCCGAGTTTAAGGCTCTGCCCAGGTGCTTGAAGCCTCTCCCACAGTCAGCGATTACCTGTAGCAGCCACTCCGGACAAGAGCTGTCCGACAAATTACTGGAAGACTTGAGCGGGTTCAAGATTCCGATTCCTCGCTTATCCTCCGCTGTTCTTTTCATCCCGTTCTGTCCATCCTCATCCTGCTCATTTCTGAGATCTTCCTCTACCGTCGACCCCTGTGGAACTGGATAGACATCAAGAGGGTCAGACACAACAGCTAGTGTGGTGGAGAGAGGACAGCAGACACACTGAAGCAGATACACGACATCAATATAAAATACGCTGCACTACACACTCTTCTGAGACTCAGGGCTCCGTCTCTCTCACTAACTCGTTCTTTACCAGAGCTTCCAAACTGGGACTCCTCCCCTCCCCTCCCTCATCTCCCCTCAAACTGTGGGACTCCTCCCCTCCCTCAGTCTCCCCTCAAACTGTGGGACTCCTCCCCTCCCTCATCTCCCCTCAAACTGAGACTCCTCCCCTTCCTCAGTCTCCCCTCAAACTGTGGGACTCCTCCCCTCCCTCATCTCCCCTGAAACTGTGGGACTCCTCCCCTCCCTCATCTCCCCTGAAACTGTGGGACTCCTCCCCTCCCTCATCTACCCTCAACTGTGGGACTCCTCCCCTCCCTCGTCTCCCCTGAAACTGTGGGACTCCTCCCCTCCCTCAGTCTCCCCTCAAACTGTGGGACTCCTCCCCTCCCTCATCTCCCCTCAAACTGAGACTCCTCCCCTTCCTCAGTCTCCCCTCAAACTGTGGGACTCCTCCCCTCCCTCATCTCCCCTCAAACTGAGACTCCTCCCCTCCCTCAGTCTCCCCTCAAACTGTGGGACTCCTCCCCTCCCTCAGTCTCCCCTCAAACTGTGGGACTCCTCCCCTCCCTCATCTCCCCTCAACTGTGGGACTCCTCCCCTCCCTCATCTCCCCTCAAACTGAGAGGCTCCTCCCCTCCCTCAGTCGCCCCTCAAACTGAGACTCCTCCCCTCCCTCAGTCTCCCCTCAAACTGTGGGACTCCTCCCCTCCCTCATCTCCCCTCAGTCTCCCCTCAAACTGAGACTCCTCCCCTCCCTCATCTCCCCTCAACTGTGGGACTCCTCCCCTCCCTCATCTCCCCTCAAACTGTGGGACTCCTCCCTTCCCTCATTTCCCCTCAAACTGAGACTCCTCCCCTCCCTCAGTCTCCCCTTCTCTTTAGTCTACCTGTAAGTGGTGTCCCAGGTTGACCTGAGCCTCTCTCCTACCGTTACATGCACACTGCGACACAGATACGCGCCACCATACACGCACGACATTTGCACAGCGAAAAATCAAGAAACGCGCACCGTGACCCGCCGTGAAACGCGCACCGTGACAAACGCAATTCGACACAGAGACACAGGGAGAGAGACACAGGGAGAGATACACACTGACACACACACTCCATGTCACACACAATGTTACAAGCACAAAGCCTGACACTGTAGCTCGCATACATCCTTTTAAACAAATACATTACAAATAAAGTTCCACACACATTATGTATATACATTGTTGCGCAGTTACACCAACACACACTTATGTGTGCAGCCACGATCCACGTCAGTCACACTCACCAGTTTCAATAGACAGCCCACTGCTGTTCGATCGAATGGTTTTCGACGCATACACAATTTCTGGAATAATAAGGGCACAGTGTTTGTTTCTGGAGATTGCACAGAAAAGAACTTGGAATATGTCATTCTACGCGCTTGACAAAGCATGGCTCTTTAACAGGTCACTGCCACCTAGCACTGGGAGGCCGACTGGAGTCATGGTGAATAGACTCGAGAACAGTGGGCAGTCCCACACTGGCCTCCGCCAATCAAGGAAGATCAGTTTACACTGCAAAACAGAGATCTCTTCGATACAAACCCTCCACACTCCGGGAGCTCATACAACTGACACAGTGTCAGTTGTGACTCAGCGGGTAGCACTCGCGCCTCCGAGTCAGGAGGGCAAGGGTGCAGCTCCCACTCCAGAGACTGGAGCACAAAATCCAGGCAGTACTGAGGGAGCGCCGCACTGTCGGAGGGGCGGTACTGAGGGAGCGCTGCACTGCTGGAGGGGCAGTACTGAGGGAGCGCTGCACTGTCGGAGGGGCAGTACTGAGGGAGCGCTGCACTGTCGGAGGGGCAGTACTGAGGGAGCGCTGCACTGTCGGAGGGGCAGTACTGAGAGAGCGCTGCACTGTCGGAGGGGCAGTACTGAGGGAGCGCTGCACTGTCGGAGGGGCAGTACTGAGTGAGCGCCGCACTGTCGGAGGGACAGTACTGAGGGAGCGCCGCACTGTCGGAGGGGCAGTACTGAGGGAGCGCCGCACTGTCGGAGGGGCAGTACTGAGGGAGCGCCGCACTGTTGGAGGGGCAGTACTGAGGGAGCGCTGCACTGTCGGAGGGGCAGTACTGAGAGAGCGCTGCACTGTCGGAGGGACAGTACTGAGGGAGCGCTGCACTGTCGGAGGGGCAGTACTGAGGGAGCGCTGCACTGTCGGAGGGGCAGTACTGAGAGAGCGCTGCACTGTCGGAGGGGCAGTACTGAGGGAGCGCTGCACTGTCGGAGGGGCAGTACTGAGTGAGCACCGCACTGTCGGAGGGACAGTACTGAGGGAGCGCCGCACTGTCGGAGGGGCAGTACTGAGGGAGCGCCGCACTGTCGGAGGGGCAGTATTGAGGGAGCGCCGCACTGTTGGAGGGGCAGTACTGAGGGAGCGCTGCACTGTCGGAGGGACAGTACTGAGGGAGCGCTGCACTGTCGGAGGGGCAGTACTGAGGGAGCGCTGCACTGTCGGAGGGACAGTACTGAGGGAGCGCTGCACTGTCGGAGGGGCAGTACTGAGGGAGCGCTGCACTGTCAGAGGAGCAGTACTGAGGGAGCGCTGCACTGTCAGAGGAGCAGTACCGAGGGAGCGTTGCACGGTCGGAGGAGCAGTACCGAGGGAGCGTTGCACTGTCGGAGGGGCAGTACTGAGGGAGCGTTGCACTGTCGGAGGGGCAGTACTGAGAGCCTCCCTCCTGTTTGGTGATCTTGGGGGAGGCTTCATTCCTGATGTGTTGTTTCGGTACGAAGCTTCTGCCTCGAGTGGCTTGGAGAATTCCAACACTTCCCTAGTTGAACAGGGCCACAGGGAGCGTTGCAGTATACTCACCAGCGATGAGAATGGTGTGCCAGCCCTGGCAGGACAAGTCTGAGACATTGTGAAGGGAGCCGAAAATCGGCCGAGGCCAAGAGGTGCAGATTTCAGAACCAAAACCTCTCTCTGTGGCCATCATTCCAAGGCGGCCGTTCCCACCATTACCCCAGGCAAAGATCTGGTTATCTGGCAAAGACAAAGGACAGAGGTGTTATCATGAGCCTAAACCATGGCAAAAAGACCCTTCTGAATGGGACCACCAATACCAGCGAGTTCAAGATCAACAGTATCACAGATCAGCGTAGAGTACAATGGAAAGGTTTAATCATTCAACACAAACACACGTCGTCCCATCGACAACCCACTTGACAACGAGTGGAACTCATCAAGGAACAACACCTGGGTCAAATGTAGTGGAGACCATGTTAAATATCAGCTTCAAATGGCAGCCCAATGGTCCAACACTCAAGCTACCAGCTCTGCTCAATGGCAGTCCATTGCTCCAACACTCGAGCTCCCACAGAACCAGACTGGGATACTTAAATTTTCAAACTGTGTATTTATTCAGACCAGCAGATCTCTCCCGCCCGATGTGCCACATTCGCTGTCATGTACCATCAGTGGACGCGATGGTGAATCCATCTCCACATGACACTCTAGTCACTTGCTTCCCTCCAAGTGCCCCAACCAGCACGTTGATACCATCTCGCTTCTTGTAGTCTCCGACTCCAAGCTGCCCATACTTGTTGCTGCCAAACGTCAGCAGGCGGCCTCGCTCTGAGAACAAAAACAGGTTAGAATCACACTGGCAAAGGCACAATATCCAACCCTTACCCAATCGCAGATACACGGGGACAATATCCAACCCTTACCCAATCGCAGATACACGGGGACAATATCCAACCCTTACCCAATCGCAGATACACGGGGACAATATCCAACCATTACCCAATCGCAGATACATGGGGACAATATCCAACCCTTACCCAATCGCAGATACACGGGGACAAAATCCAACCCTCACCCAACCTCAGATACACGGGGACAATATCCAACCCTTACCCAACCTCAGATACACGGGGACAATATCCAACCCTTACCCAACCTCAGATACACGGGGACAATATCCAACCATTACCCAACCATAGATACATGGGCACAATATCCAACCCTTACCAACCTCAGATACACGGGCACAATATCCAACCCTTACCAACCTCAGATACACAGGGACAAAATCCAACCCTCACCCAATCGCAGATACACGGGCACAATATCCAACCCTCACCCAACCTCAGATACACGGGCACAATATCCAACCCTTACCAACCTCAGATACACAGGGACAATATCCAACCGTCACCCAATCACAGATACATGGGGACAATATCCAACCCTCACCCAATCGCAGATACACGGGCACAATATCCAACCCTCACCCAATCGCAGATACACAGGCACAATACCCAACCCTTACCCAACCGCAGATACACGGGGACAATATCCAACCCTTACCCAATCGCAGATACACGGGGACAATATCCAACCCTTACCCAATCGCAGATACACGGGGACAATATCCAACCCTTACCCAATCGCAGATACACGGGGACAATATCCAACCCTCACCCAATCGCAGATACACGGGGACAATATCCAACCCTCACCCAATCGCAGATACACGGAGACAATATCCAAACCTTACCAACCTCAGATACACAGGGAAAATATCCAACCCTTACCCAACCGCAGATACACGGGCACAATATCCAACCCTTACCCAACCGCAGATACACGGGGACAATATCCAACCCTTACCCAACCGCAGATACACGGACACAATATCCAACCCTTACCCAACCGCAGATACACGGGCACAATATCCAACCCTTACCCAACCGCAGATACACGGGGACAATATCCAACCATTACCCAACCTCAGATACACGGGGACAATATCCAACCCTTACCAACCTCAGATACACGGGGACAATATCCAACCCTTACCAACCTCAGATACACGGGGACAATATCCAGCCCTTACCAACCTCAGATACACGGGCACAATATCCAACCCTCACCCAATTGCAGATACACGGGGACAATATCCAACCCTTACCCAATCGCAGATACACGGGGACAATATCCAACCCATGCACAACCGCAGATGTCACAAAGAGCAGCACAGGCCGGGTCCTGGGTGCAGCTCACTAGTCAGAGACTGGCACATGTTCTGGGCCTGGGCATGTACTCCCCCCGCCCATGTGTAGAAATGGCAGTGTGGAGTTAAGGATAAATTCCACAGAAGCTCCCCAGCTCCTTCAGTTCCACACCGTCACTTACCGTCAATCGCTGCTGTGTGAGTCTTGCCGGCGGAAACAGTTTTGATTTTGTAAATGGCCAGTTGTTTGGACAGGGTCAGTGAGGTCATGTAGGGAACTTCCTGATCAGCCTGTGGAGAGAGGAAGGTGTGTTTATCTACAGATAGTGTCTCAACTCACTGCTCCCCGGGTACAGACACAGCCCCTCCCCCCCTCCCCCAGTACAGACACAGCCCCTCCCCCAGTACAGACACAGCCCCTCCCCCCTCCCCCAGTACAGACACAGCCCCCTCCCCAGTACAGACACAGCCCCTCCCCCTCCCTCTCCCCCAGTACACAGCCCCTCCCCAGTACAGACACAGCCCCTCCCCCTCCCTCTCCCCCAGTACAGACACAGCCCCTCCCCCCTCTCTCCCCCAGTAGACACAGCCCCTCCCCCAGTAGACACAGCCCCTCCCCCCTCCCTCTCCCCCAGTAGACACAGCCCCTCCCCCTCCCCAGTACAGACACAGCCCCTCCCCCCTCTCTCTCCCCCAGTAGACACAGCCCCTCCCCCCTCCCCAGTACAGACACAGCCCCTCCCCCTCCCTCTCCCCAGTAGACACAGCCCCTCCCCCCTCCCTCTCCCCAGTAGACACAGCCCCTCCCCCCTCCCCCAGTACAGACACAGCCCCTCCTCCCCCCCTCCCCAGTACACACAGCCCCTCCCCTGGTACAGACACAGCCCCTCCCCACTCCCCCAGTACAGACACAACCCCTCCTCCCCAGTACAGACACAGCCCCTCCCCACTCCCCCAGTACAGACACAGCCCCCTCCCCACTCCCCCAGTACAGACACAGCCCCCTCCCCACTCCCCCAGTACAGACACAGCCCCCTTCCCCCTCCCCCGGTACAGACACAGCCCCCCTCCCCCGGTACAGACACAGCCCCTCCCCTCCCCCGGTACAGACACTGCCCCCCTCCACCTCCCCCGGTACAGACACAGCCCCCCTCCCCCTCCCCCGGTACAGACACAGCCCCCCTCCCCCTCCCCCGGTACAGACACAGCCCCCCTCCCCCTCCCCCGGTACAGACACAGCCCCCCTCCCCCTCCCCCGGTACAGACACAGCCCCCCTCCCCCGGTACAGACACAGCCCCCCTCCCCCTCCCCCGGTACAGACACAGCCCCCCTCCCCCGGTACAGACACAGCCCCCCTCCCCCGGTACAGACACAGCCCCTCCCCTCCCCCTCCCCCGGTACAGACACTGCCCCCCTCCACCTCCCCCGGTACAGACACAGCCCCCCTCCCCCTCCCCCGGTACAGACACAGCCCCCCTCCCCCGGTACAGACACAGCCCCCCGCCCCCCTCCCCCGGTACAGACACAGCCCCCCTCCCCCTCCCCCGGTACAGACACAGCCCCCCTCCCCCTCCCCCGGTACAGACACAGCCCCCCGCCCCCCTCCCCCGGTACAGACACAGCCCCCCTCCCCCTCCCCCGGTACAGACACAGCCCCCCTCCCCCGGTACAGACACAGCCCCCCGCCCTCCTCCCCCGGTACAGACACAGCCCCCCTCCCCCGGTACAGACACAGCCCCCCTCCCCCGGTACAGACACAGCCCCCCTCCCCCGGTACAGACACCCCCCCCCTCCCCCGGTACAGACACAGCCCCCCTCCCCCTCCCCCGGTACAGACACAGCCCCCCTCCCCCTCCCCCGGTACAGACACAGCCCCTCCCCCTCCCCTGGTACAGACACAGCCGCTCCCCCGGTACAGACACAGCCCCTCCCCCCTCCTCCTCCCCAGTACAGACACAGCCCCTCCTCCCCCTCCCCCGTACAGACACAGCCCCTCCCCCTCCCCCCGTACAGACACAGCCCCTCCCCCGGTACAGACACAGCCCCTCCTCCCCCTCCCCAGTACAGACACAGCCCCCCTCCCCCGGTACAGACACAGCCCCCCTCCCCCGGTACAGACACAGCCCCCTCCCCCGGTACAGACACAGCCCCCCTCCCCCGGTACAGACACAGCCCCCCTCCCCCTCCCCCGGTACAGACACAGCCCCCCTCCCCCGGTACAGACACAGCCCCCCTCCCCCGGTACAGACACAGCCCCCCTCCCCCTCCCCCGGTACAGACACAGCCCCCCTCCCCCTCCCCCGGTACAGACACAGCCCCCCTCCCCCGGTACAGACACAGCCCCCCTCCCCCGGTACAGACACAGCCCCCCTCCCCCGGTACAGACACAGCCCCCCTCCCCCTCCCCCGGTACAGACACAGCCCCTCCCCCTCCCCTGGTACAGACACAGCCCCTCCCCCTCCCCTGGTACAGACACAGCCGCTCCCCCGGTACAGACACAGCCCCTCCCCCCTCCTCCTCCCCAGTACAGACACAGCCCCTCCCCCTCCCCTGGTACAGACACAGCCGCTCCCCCCTCCTCCTCCCCAGTACAGACACAGCCCCCCTCCCCCTCCCCCGTACAGACACAGCCCCTCCCCCTCCCCCCGTACAGACACAGCCCCTCCCCCGGTACAGACACAGCCCCTCCTCCCCCTCCCCAGTACAGACACAGCCCCTCCCCCCCCCTGTACAGACACAGCCCCTCCTCCCCCGGTACAGACACAGCCCCTCCCCCTCCCCTGGTACAGACACAGCCCCTCCCCCCTCCTCCTCCCCAGTACAGACACAGCCCCTCCTCCCCCTCCCCCATACAGACACAGCCCCTCCCCCTCCCCCCGTACAGACACAGCCCCTCCCCCGGTACAGACACAGCCCCTCCTCCCCCTCCCCAGTACCGACACAGCCCCTCCCCCCTCCCCCTGTGCAGACACAGCCCCTCCCCCCCTCCCCCAGTGCAGACACAGCCCCTCCCCCCCCCTGTAGAGACACAGCCCCTCCCCCGGTACAGACACAGCCCCTCCTCCCCCGGTACAGACACCCCCCCTCCCCCGGTACCGACACAGCCCCTCCCCCCTCACCCTGTGCAGACACAGCCCCTCCCCCAGTGCAGACACAGCCCCTCCCCCCCTCCCCCAGTACAGACACAGCCCCCCCTCCCTCTCCCCCTCCCCCAGTACGGACACAGCCCCCCCCTCCCCCTCCTCCCAAGGTGGAGAGCTGTCTGTGGGAGGCACACAGTGTCCCACTGTGTTAACGTAACTCATTTCCCTCCCCTTTCTCCTGAAGCCAGTGTCTCCTTCCTTGGGCCTAGTTTCAGCATCCTATATTGGAACATTCAGCCCCTCAAGCCTGTCCCGCCATTCTATTAGATTATGGCTGAGCTGCATCTTAACTCCATTTACCCATATCCCTTGATACCCTTGCCTAACAAAAACCTTGCGATCTTCGCCTCAACAGCTTTTTGTGGGAGAGTTCCAGATTTCCACTACCCTTTGTGTGAAGAAGTGCTTCCTGACATCACCCTTAAACAGCCTGGCTCTAATTTTAAGGTTCTGCTCCCTTGTTCTGGACTCTCCCCACCAGAGGAAATCGTTTCTCTCTGTCAACTCGTTCAATCATCTTAAACCCCTCAGTTAGATCAGCCCCTAATGTTCTAAGCAGTGGTATAATAGACTGGCTGCACACAGGACTCACTTTGATCTGATGGTTGCGGAGGCCTCGCATGTAGTGGTTGAGGCCCAGCTTGTTGTACTCGTTGTTTCCACACGCCAGCACCTTGCCGCTCTGAGTCATGAAGAAGGTCCCATCGGAGCCGCACTGCACCGACACCATGCTCAGGCTCATCGGCAGATCCACCTGGAATCATTGGGAGAACTGCCATCAGCCAGGGACCCGCCCCCATCAGCCAGGGACCCGCCCCCCCCCCAATTAACCAGGACCCAACCCCCCCATTAACCAGGACGCCCCCATTAACCAGGACCCGCCCCCATTAACCAGGGACCCCCCATTAACCAGGACCCGACCCCCATTAACCAGGGGACCACCCCATTAACCAGGACTCGACCCCCCCATTAACCAGGGGCCCGCCCCCATTAACCAGGGGCCCACCCCCATTAACCAGGACTCGACCCCCCCATTAACCAGGGGCCCGCCCCCATTAACCAGGGGCCCACCCCCATTAACCAGGGCCGACCAGCCCCATTAACCGCCGACCAGCCCCCACTTAACCAGCGACCCGCCCCCCCATCAACCAGCGACCCGCCCCCCCATCAACCAGCGACCCGCCCCCCATCAACCAGCGACCCGCCCCCCATCAACCAGGACCTGCCCCCCCCATTAACCGGGACCCACCCCCATTAACCAGGGACCCCCCCATTAACCAGGGACCCCCCCATTAACCAAGGACCCGCCCCCCCCATTAACCAGGGACCCGCCCCCCCCCCATTAACCAGGGACCCGCCCCCATTAACCAGGTTCCCCCCCCATTAACCAGGGAACACCCCCCCCGCCATTAACCAGGAAACCCCCCATTAACCAGGACCTGACGCCCCCCATTAACCAGGACCTGACGCCCCCCATTAACCAGGACCCGACCCCCATTAACCAGGGGACCCCCCCATTAACCGCGGCCCGCCCCCCCCATTAACCAGGTCCCGACCCCCCCATTAACCAGGGAACCCCCCCCCCCATTAACCAGGGAACCCCCCCCCCCCATTAACCAGGGAACCCGCCCCCCCCCCCATTAACCAGGGGACCCGCCCCCCCATCAATCGGGGACCCGCCCCCATCAACCAGGGACCCGCCCCCATCAACCAGGGACCCGCCCCCATCAACCAGGGACCCGCCCCCATCAACCAGGACCCGCCCCCATCAACCAGGACCTCCCCCCATCAACCAGGACCTGCCCCCATTAACCAGGACCCGACCCCCATCAACCAGGACCCACCCCCATCAACCAGGACCTCCCCCCATCAACCAGGACCTGCCCCCCCCATTAACCGGGACCCACCCCCATTAACCAGGGACCCCCCCATTAACCAGGGACCCCCCCATTAACCAAGGACCCGCCCCCCCATTAACCAGGGACCCGCCCCCCCCCCATTAACCAGGGACCCGCCCCCATTAACCAGGTTCCCCCCCCATTAACCAGGGAACACCCCCCCCGCCATTAACCAGGAAACCCCCCATTAACCAGGACCTGACGCCCCCCATTAACCAGGACCTGACGCCCCCCATTAACCAGGACCCGACCCCCATTAACCAGGGGACCCCCCCATTAACCGCGGCCCGCCCCCCCCATTAACCAGGTCCCGACCCCCCCATTAACCAGGGAACCCCCCCCCATTAACCAGGGAACCCCCCCCCCCATTAACCAGGGAACCCCCCCCCCATTAACCGGGAACCCGCCCCCCCCATCAACCGGGGACCCGCCCCCCCCATCAACCGGGGACCCGCCCCCCATCAACCAGGGACCCGCCCCCCATCAACCAGGGACCCGCCCCCCATCAACCAGGGACCCGCCCCCCATCAACCAGGACCCGCCCCCATCAACCAGGACCCACCCCCATCAACCAGGACCCGCCCCCATCAACCAGGACCCGCCCCCATCAACCAGGACCCGCCCCCATCAACCAGGACCCGCCCCCATCAACCAGGACCCGCCCCCATCAACCAGGACCCGACCCCCATCAACCAGGACCCGACCCCCATCAACCAGGACCTGCCCCCATTAACCAGGTCCCGACCCCCCCATTAACCAGGGAACCCCCTGAAATAAAGAGTAGCTTGCCTTTCAAAAGCCAGGCTTTATTAACCTTAAAAAACCAGCAGTACATGTTAAGCACCCAGTCTCAACCAAGCTGTAGAGAACTGAATTTAAGATGGCCACCACAGGTCACATGGAATCAACTAACCAATAAGTTTACAGCATATATCTCAGGGCAGGAAAACAGGCAACCAATTACAATGCTTCTTATAAAACAAGAATAATCACCACATTCACCCCTCCTTTTAAAATATACTTCAACCTAGGTAGCCTTTACAGTTTACAATTAGTTATTTATGACTAGAGCAATACATGTATAATGCCTTCAACAATTTTAAAATTTTACTATTAAATTATTAATTATTTTAAAAGTCCATTTTTAATCGGTCGACCGGATATCTTGTTCGTGTCGACCTTCTTAGCCTTGGTGGAGTTCCTTGCCCTCCCACACCAGGAGACACAGAAATATCTTCTGCAGGGAGGATATCAATATCCCGATTATCAACGGTTTCCGGATTGGAAGTCCCATTGGAAGGTAGACTGGGAGGGTCATGAACATCCATCGGGGGCAGACTGAGAGAATTGTAAGTGTCTGCAATAGGATTGGAAATGTTCGTAGTATCTGTGACGACATCAACATTATCTGAATTATGGCTATTGTTAATGTCCTCAGGAGGGGGCTGGCCACCACAAGGAGCTAAGTCTTTAACTGAAGCCGTACTTTCTTTCCCATCTTGGAATCGAATATGAGCATATTGGGAATTTGCCTCCAATAGCTCCACCTCCTCCACTAAAGGATCATACTTTGACAGTCTAACATGGCGTCGGAGCAGCACAGGTCCCTGCATAGTAAGCCATGAAGGTACCGAATATCCCGTAGAGGATCTCCGCGGATAGTTGAAGAGCCTTTCATGGGGGGTCACATTAGTAGCCGTTGAAAGCAATGATCTAATGGAATGCAGGGCATCAGGCAGTACCATTTCCCACTGTGTATTCTTAAGGTTCCGGGATGTCAAAGCCAACATAACTGCCTTCCAGATCACCCCATTGTATCGTTCGCACTGTCCATTACCCTGGGGATTATACGGGGTAGTTCTGCTAGTAGAAATTCCCCGACTCTGGAGGTATTCCTTCAACTGGGAAGACATAAAAGAACTTCCCTGATCCGAATGGATATACGCAGGCATCCCAAAGATAACAAAAAGTTGAGTCAGACATTTAATAACTGTAGCAGCTGATACATCTGCACAAGAAAAAGCAAAAGGGAACCTTGAAAACTCATCCACAACAGTAAATATATATCGATTCTGAGTCGTTGAAGGAAGAGGCCCCTTAAAATCAACGCTCAGGCGTTCAAAGGGAGAAGTAGCCTTTATAAGATGAGCTCGTTGAGGCTTAAAGAAATTCGGTTTACACCGGGCGCAGACAGAGCATGACGAAGTCATCCGCTTGACGTCTTCAACTGAAAAGGGCAAATTCTTACTGCGTACGAAGTGTATCCTCGTAACACCAGGATGGCACAAAGCATTATGAAGATTAATAAGCGTATCTCCGTGAAGCACAGAACAATAAGCCCTCGACAGCGCATCAGCGGCAACATTATCCTTCCCCGGACGATAGACTATATCGAAATGATAGCATGCCAACTCGATCCTCCACCTCATTATTTTATCATTCTTAATCTTTCCGAAATGTTTGACATCAAACATGAAGGACACAGATTTTTGGTCAGTTACTAACGTAAAATGTCGCCCAGATAAATAATGTCTCCATTTACGCAGTGCTTCTACTATTGCGTACGCCTCTTTCTCTATTGATGAATGTCTCTGCTCACTATTGCTCAGAGTACGTGAGAAAAAGGCCACAGGTCGTCTTCCATTTTGGTTCAGGGTAGCCCCAATTGCAAAATCGGAAGCATCTGTCTCAATCACAAAGGGAACCTGCTCATCAATAGAATGCACAACTGCTCCAAGGATATCCTTTTTAAGATTATCAAAACACATCCTGGCCTCCCATGATAGAGGATATGTCGTAACCCGAATAAGGGGCCGGATCTTCTGCGAGAAGTTTGCAATCCAATTAGAATAATAAGAAAACAGTCCAACAACTCGTTGCAAGGCCTTAGAATTAGTAGGGCAAGGTAAATCAATCAGTGGTCGCAGCCGTTCTGGATCTGGTTTAATCTTGTTTCCCGAGATAACATACCCCAGTAAATTTACCTCGGTGGTCGAAAAGATACACTTCTCTTTCGTGAAAGTTAAGCCAACTTTTTCCGCAACTTGAAGGAATCTTTCTAGATTAAAATCGTGCTCCACCCTTGATTTGCCACACACCGTGATGTCATCTAAATATGAGAAGGTGTCAGAGAGAGAGTTATCTATATATATAAAGCGGCTCTTCCGTCTGTCCCGATGTCTGTCTGTCTGTCTGTCTGTTCTCTATACGTTTGAAAGTTACAGAACGTACCGACGCGCGCGTCGCCTCAAAAAGCTTGCGATTCCGGACCGGTCATAGGCGTATTTACGTTTCGGCCGGACAAAAATCCCGCCCGCGGTATCCCAAAAACGTTCAGCGTTCCGCTCATTAGCATCTCATTAGCGACCGTGTGACGTCGAGGTCCACCAATCGGACGGCGGGTTCCTTCCTACAGTTGAGTGTCGAGTGACTCGACGATTGACCAATCCTACGCTTCGGTGACCTGACCGGTCGACCAATCGGTGTGTGGGCGGGCCTTATCCTTCTGAACCGAGGTGAGTGGCCGCCATCTTGATTTTTCACAATTTTTCCCCCCACACTTTGTGTGTGTTAGGGAACTAAGGTAAATATTTTAATGATGTGTAAGGGAATTAAATAACAATTTAATAGGGGGGGGGGAAAGAGAGCCTCGGGAAATCGCGGGGGGGGGGGGGGGGGGGGAGAGCCTCTGGAAATCGCAGGGGGGGGGGGGGGGGAGAGCCTCGGGAAATCGCGGGGGGCTCGCGCCGCCCGCACTGACCGCGCATGCGCCGCCCGCCCGCCCACAGCGGCCGTCCATCAGCCGCACGATACGCGGGGGACCTCAGCTCCGGACCTCAGGCGCTAGGCAGGGGGAGGGGCCGGAGAGAGGGACAGAGGGGAGTGGGGGAGGGGAGGGGGTGGGCGAGGGGAAGGAGGGAGGGAGACAGGGGAGGGGAGGGAGGGAGACAGGGGAGGGGAGGGAGGGAGAGGACATGACAGGGAGAGGGGGGACACACAGGGGCAGGGAGACCAAGCGCCCCAAAATTGCCCTCGCAACGCGGGGCTCCCCAGCTAGTCACTTATAAAAGCATCCATTGCCCGTTGAAAACAGGCGACACCGTTAATAACACCGAATGGTACTCGGCAAAACTGGTACAGCTTTCTACCAGCTTCAAAGGCCGTATATGGTTTGTCCCTCTTAGCGATAGGAATCTGATGATAAGCACTCTTTAGGTCAATAGTGCTAAAAACCTTATATTGAGATACTTTATTGATAAGCTCATCAATCTTAGGCAGGGGGTACGCATCTAATTGAGTATACCTGTTAATAGTTTGAGAGTAGTCTATCACCATTCGCTTCTTATGTCTCTCATTAGTGGTGACAACTACTTGTGCCCGCCAGGGCGAAAAACTAGGTTCAATGATTCCTTCCAATAAAAGATGTTGAACTTCAGAATTAATAAATTCTTTATCCTGACTGCTATACCTTCTTGACTTGGTAGCAATTGGCTTACAGTCCGGCATCAAATTGGAAAAAAGTGATAATGGAGAAATGAATAAAGAAGTTAATCCACAAATAGACAAAGGTGGCTTAGTTCCTCCGAAAGAAAGACTGAGGGACTCATGTAATTGAAGCGCATCATGACCAATCAAAATGTCCGCACAGAGATTAGGCAGAACGGATAGGCGTATATCAGTATACGTATTACCTAGGAGAATTAATTTCACAAGGCAACAACCAGCTACTTGTGAGGTGAGAGTCGTCTGAGCCATACACACCTGATAGGAAGCAGGCGAAATTTTCAAACGCTTCTCCCTCACAAACTGAAGACTTATAAAGCTCTCAGTACTGCCCGTATCTATAAGGGCCTTCACTTCTAACCCATTAACTTGGGCCATAACTATAGCTTTGTTTAGGCCATGGGAAAAGGCGGCAGAAACTGATGCAATAAACGCCCTATCTAAAGGCTGAATGGTCGCAGAGGAGGCAACCGATTTGCAAACACGTGCATAATGACCTCCCTTGCCGCATTTACTACACACAGCCTCCCGGGCAGGGCACTTCAGACGGGGGTGCCGGGCGTTCCCGCAAAAATAACACTTCTGAATCCTAGAGGCAACAGCTGCCGAAGTAGAAACTGTTTCGGAATCTGGTAAACCACTCCTATTAAATCCACGTGACTCCCTTTCATCCGGAACTGCCGAAACCACGGTCGCAGGCCGATCAAAAAGAGCATAAGAATCCGAACTTCTCTGAGCCAAATCCAATGTAGAGGCTTGCTCAAAAGCACTCTTAAGATCCAAGGTCTTATTTTCTAATATCCGCTGACGAATTGATCTAGACAGTAATCCATTAATAAATGCATCCCGTACCGACTCTTCCTCATGTTCTTCTGCAGACACGGCCTTATAATTACAGTTAGCACCAAGGCGCCGGAGTGCTTGTAAATAAGCATCCAAGGATTCTCCCGCCTGCTGCCTACGGGCAGATAAAAGGTGACGTGCAAATACCTCATTTTTGGGTTCAACAAAAAAAATTTCCAACGTAGCAATAGCCAATTCATAAGTTTCACAGTCCAAAATATACTTATACACATCCGGAGCAATGTAGTTGATTAGTATATCCAACTTATTCAGAGATTGCTGATCCAACACGCCCAAAAAGTTTTTAAATGTACGATACCAATGTTTCCATTGATCATCCACTCCTGCAGAATTAGGGTCAGCATTAAATCGTTCCGGTCGAAGATATCGTTCCATTATAGCAAAAGGTTAATAAATTGAAATAAAGAGTAGCTTGCCTTTCAAAAGCTAGGCTTTATTAACCTTAAAAAACCAGCAGTACATGTTAAGCACCCAGTCTCAACCAAGCTGTAGAGAACTGAATTTAAGATGGCCACCACAGGTCACATGGAATCAACTAACCAATAAGTTTACAGCATATATCTCAAGGCAGGAAAACAGGCAACCAATTACAATGCTTCTTATAAAACAAGAATAATCACCACCCCCCCCCCCGCCATTAAGCAGGAAACCCCCCCCATTAACCAGGACCTGACCCCCCCCCATTAACCAGAACCCGCCCCCCATTAACCAGTACCCGCCCCCATTAACCAGGACCCGCCCCCATTAACCAGGACTTGCCCCCATTAACCAGGGAAACCCCATTAACCAGGACCCGACCCCCCCATTAACCAGGGACCCCCCCCATTAACCAGAGACCCCTCCATTAACCAGGACCCGACCCCCCCATTAACCAGCGGCCCGCCCCCATTAACCAGCGGCCCGTCCCCATTAACCAGCGGCCCGCCCCCATTAACCAGCGGCCCGCCCCCATTAACCAGCGGCCCGCCCCCATCAACCAGGGACCCGCCCCCATCAACCAGGGACCCGCCCCCATCAACCAGGGACCCGCCCCCATCAACCAGGGACCCGCCCCCATCAACCAGGGACCCGCCCCCATCAACCAGTACCCCCCCCATCAACCAGCGACCCGCCCCCATCAACCAGCGACCCGCCCCCATCAACCAGGGTCCCGCCCCCATCAACCAGCGACCCGCCCCCATCAACCAGGGACCCGCCCCCATCAACCAGGGACCCGCCCCCATCACCCAGGGACCCGCCCCCATCACCCAGGGACCCGCCCCCATCACCCAGGGACCCGCCCCCATCACCCAGGGACCCGCCCCCATCACCCAGGGACCCGCCCCCATCACCCAGGGACCCGCCCCCATCACCCAGGGACCCGCCCCCATCAACCAGGGACCCGCCCCCATCAACCAGGGACCCGCCCCCATCAACCAGGGACCCGCCCCCATCAACCAGGGACCCGCCCCCATCAACCAGGACCCGCCCCCATCAACCAGGACCCGCCCCCATCAACCAGGACCCGCCCCCATCAACCAGGACCAGCCCCCCCATCAACCAGGACCCGCCCCCCCCCCATCAACCAGGACCCGCCCCCCCCATCAACCAGGACCCGCCCCCCCCATCAACCAGGGCCCGCCCCCCCCATCAACCAGGGCCCGCCCCCCCCCATCAACCAGGGCCCTCCCCCATTAACCAGGACCCCACCATTAACCAGGACCAGCCCCCATTAACCAGGACCAGCCCCCATTAACCAGGACCCCCCCCATTAACCAGACCAGCCCCCATTAACCAGGGAGCACCCCCATGAACCAGGAACCCGCCCCCCTACATTCCCCTCCCCGCCACCTCTCCACTGCCCCTCCCTCCCCTCTCCCGCCGCTCTCCTCCCCTCCCCTTTCCCTTACCCCGCCTTGACTCCCCCCTCCCCCCGCTGATTGTGAGGACTCACGCGCTGTGGGTACAAGTAATCCTCCTCCGAATCCAGCCCAAGGCGCCCTGTAACCAACAAACAAGATTGAGTTGAAGAGCAGAAGCCTGGTTTCAAACAACGGCTCCCACTCACCTCGTGAACTACAAGTGAAACCGTGAGTCAACACCAGGTCCAAATCCTCAATCACAAGGGCTGGAATTGATGTTTCAGCTGTACAGAGCTGGTCAGACCCCATCCGCAGTAACTGTGATCAGTTCTGGGCCCTGCACCTCAGGAAGGATATCTTGGTCTTTGACGGGGGGGCAGCGCAGATTCACCAGAATGATATGGGGCTAAATGGGTTAAATGATGCGGACAGGTTGCACAGACTAGGCTTGTAGTGCCGTGAATGTAGAAGATTAAGGGGTGATGTAACTGAGGTGCCTAAAATGTTAAATGGATTTAATAGGGTAGATAGAGATAAACTATTTCCTCAGTTGGGGGGGGGGGGGGGGGGGGGGTGGGGAGTCCAGAACAAGGGGCATAACCTTAAAGTTAGAGCCAGGCCGTTCAGGGGTGATGTCAGGAAGCACTTCTTCACACAGAGGGTGCTGGAAATCTAGAACTCTCGCCCTCAAAAAGCTGTGCAGCTTTCAAGACCGAGATCGATAGATGGAGTTAATATACAGATCAGCCATAATCTGCTTGAATAGTGGAACAGACTCAAGGGACTGAATGGCCTCCTCCTGTTCCTATGTTCCAAATATCAAACCCACACCCCCTGCCCCCGCCCTCTCACCCGGAGTACAAAGCCGCACCCCACCCCCGCCCAGGTACTCACCGTGCTCTCCGCAGCCCCAAGCAAACACCTCTTTGTTCCTTGTCAGTGCGACAATGTGATTGTCCCCACAGGAAACCTGCTGGACAGCGTGATCGAGCGAGAACTCCACCAGCACCGGCTCCAGCACCTCCTGCCCATACTGACCATCACACCCGATACATCCATAGTAATCCGAGCCAAATGCATACAGGTGGCCCTCGTCTACAGAGAGAACACAAGGTAAGGGTCAGGACAGGGGTCATGGCTACTGAGCATCAGAATACAAGTCTCCACAACACTCGCTGCACAGTAAAGCTCCCTCTACACTGCCCTGTCAAACACTCCCAGGGCAGGTACAGCACGGGTTAGATACAGAGTAAAGCTCCCTCTACACTGCCCTGTCAAACACTCCCAGGGCAGGTACAGCACGGGTTAGATACAGAGTAAAGCTCCCTCTACACTGTCCCATCAAACACTCCCAGGGCAGGTACAGCACGGGTTAGATACAGAGTAAAGCTCCCTCTACACTGTCCCATCAAACACGCCCAGGACAGATACAGCACGGGGTTAGATACAGAGTAAAGCTCCCTCTACACTGTCCCATCAAACACTCCCAGGGCAGGTACAGCACGGGTTAGATACAGAGTAAAGCTCCCTCTACACTGCCCTGTCAAACGCTCCCAGGGCAGGTACAGCACGGGTTAGATACAGAGTAAAGCTCCCTCTACACTGTCCCATCAAACGCTCCCAGGGCAGGTACAGCACGGGTTAGATACAGAGTAAAGCTCCCTCTACACTGTCCCATCAAACACTCCCAGGGCAGGTACAGCACGGGTTAGATACAGAGTAAAGCTCCCTCTGCACTGCCCCAGACCCAGGGAGTGACGTCTATCTCTGAGCATGCTGCGATGAGACGTGTTACGAGGATGATCTGGTGCTGATCCCACAGTCCTGCTCCTCGCTGCTGCTGACTCACCAGTAATGCATGCGGTGAACTCGTCTCCACAGGCCGCCTGGTGGATGGCCTTCCCCTGCAGTTTCTCCACCCACTTGGGCTGGCGATACGAGGCCCGGTCACCATGACCCAGCTGCCCGACCATCTTCGTCCCACCCTGAACATTCTGCAGGAACAAGAGCCAAAAACAAGGAAAGACTTGCATTTCTATAGCGCCTTTCACCACCTCAGGATGTCCCAAAGCGCTTTAGACCAATGAAGTATTTTTTTATTTTATTTATTTATTTTTTTTTTTTTTTAATAAAAAGTGTAGTCACTGTTGTAATGTAGGAAATGAGGCAGCCAATTTGTGCACAGCAAGCTCCCAAAAACAGCAATCACTGGATAATCTGTTTAAGTGATGTCGATTCAGGGATAAATATTGGCCAGGACACCGGGGAGAACTCCCCTGGTCTCAAAGAAAAAGACTTGCATTTCTATAGTGCCTCTCACAGCCACAGGACATCTCAAAGAGCTTTAAAGCCAATGAAGTATTTTGGAGTGTAATCACTGTTGTAATGTGGGAAACGCGGCAGCCAATTTGCACACAGAAAGATCCCACAAACAGCAATGTGATAATGACCAGATAATCTGTTTTTAGTGATGTTGATTGAAGGATAAATATTGGCCAGGACACCAGGGAGAACTCCCCTGCTCTCCTTCGAAACAGTGCCATGGGATCTTGTACATTCACCTGAGAGAGCAGATGGGTCTTCGGTTTAATGTCTCATCCGAAAGACAGCACCTTTGACAGTGCGGCACTGGGAGCGTCAGCCTAGGTTTATGTGCTCAAGTCTCTGGAATGGGGCTTGAACCCACAACCTTCTGACTCCGAGGCGACTGTGCTGCCCAGAGTCACAGCTGACAACCTGTCTTCTTCGAAACAGTGCCATGGGATCTTTTACATCCAACTGAGAGAGCAGACGGAGCCTTGGTTTAACGTCTCATCCGAAAGACGGCACCTCTGAAGTGCAGCGCTCCCTCAGTACTGCCCCTCCGACAGTGCAGCTCTCCCTCAGTACTGCCCCTCCGACAGTGCAGTGCTCCCTCAGTACTGCCCCTCCGACAGTGCAGCTCTCCCTCAGTACTGCCCCTCCGACAGTACTGCCCCTCACACAGTGCGGCGCTCCCTCAGCACTGCCCCTCCGACAGTGCAGCTCTCCCTCAGTACTGCCCCTCCGACAGTGCAGTGCTCCCTCAGTACTGCCCCTCCAACAGTACTGCCCCTCACACAGTGCGGCGCTCCCTCAGCACTGCCCCTCCGACAGTGCAGCTCTCCCTCAGTACTGCCCCTCCGACAGTGCAGCTCTCCCTCAGTACTGCCCCTCCGACAGTGCAGCGCTCCCTCAGTACTGCCCCTCCGACAGTACTGCCCCTCACACAGTGCGGCGCTCCCTCAGCACTGCCCCTCCGACAGTGCAGCTCTCCCTCAGTACTGCCCCTCCGACAGTGCAGCGCTCCCTCAGTACTGCCCCTCCGACAGTGCAGCGCTCCCTCAGTACTGCCCCTCCAACAGTGCAGCCCTCCCTCAGTACTGCCCCTCTGACAGTACTGCCCCTCACACAGTGCGGCGCTCCCTCAGCACTGCCCCTCCGACAGTGCAGCGCTCCCTCAGGACTGCCCCTCCGACAGTGTGGCGCTCTCTAATATCCCTTAATTCCCTTAATATTCAAAAATCTATTGATCTCTGTCTTGAATATACTCAACGACTGAGCCTCCACAGCCCTCTGGGGCAGAGAATTCCAAAGATTCACCACCCTCTTAGCGAAGAAATTTCTCCTCATCTCAATCCTAAATGACTGTGACCCCTGGTTCTAGACTCCCCAGCCAGGGGAAACATCCTCCCTGCATCTACCCTGTCAAGCCCTGTAAGAATTTTATACATTTCAATGAGATCACCTCTCATTCTTTAAACTCTAGAGAATATAGGCCGAGTCTACTCAATCGCTCCACCCCAGGAATCAGTTTGGTGAACCTTCGTTGCACTCCCTCTATGGCAAGTATATCCTTCCTTAGGAGACTTTAGCAAGGCTTTTGATAAGGTTCCACATGGCAGACTGGTCACGAAGTTAAAAGCCCATGGGATCCAGGGCAAAGTGTCAAGTTGGATTCAAAACTGGCTCGGAGACGGGAAGCAGTGGGTAATGGTTGATGGGTGTTTTTGTGACTGGAAGGCTGTTTCCAGTGGGGTTCCGCAGGGCTCAGTACTGGGTCCCTTGCTTTTTGTGGTATATATCAATGATCTTGACTTGAATATAGGGGGTATGATTAAGAAGTTTGCAGATGATACTAAAATCGGCTGTGTGGTTGATACTGAAGAAGGAAGCTGTAGACTGCAGGGAGATATCAATAAATTGGTCAGGTGGGCAGAACAGTGGCAAATGGAATTCAATCCGGAGAAGTCTGAGGTAATGCATTTGGGGAGGGCTAACAAGGAAAGGGAATACACATTAAATGGTAGGACACTGAGTAATGTAGAGGAACAAAGGGACCTTGGAGTGCATGTCCACAGATCCCTGAAGGTAGCGGGCCAGGTAGATAAGGTGGTTAAGAAGGCATACGGAATGCTTGCCTTTATTAGCCGTGGCATAGAATACAAGAGCAGAGGGGTTATGCTTCAACTGTATAAAACACTAGTTAGGCCTCAGCTAGAGTACTGCATGCAGTTCTGGTCACCACATTACAGGAAAGATGTGATTGCACTAGAGAGGGTACAGAGGAGATTTACAAGGATGTTGCCGGGAGCAGAGAATCTTAGCTATGAGGAAAGACTGGATAGGCTGGGTCTGTTTTCCTTGGAACAGAGGAGGCTGAGGGGAGACTTCATTGAGGTGTATAAAATTGAGGGGCACAGATAAAGTGGATAGAAAGGATCTATTTCCCTTAGCAGAGGCAGCAGCAGGAGCAGCGGCAGAATTCGAGAGTGACGTCACAGTACAGAAAGTGACGCCGGCGCAGGGGAAGAAGCCGATTGGTCAGTAGTGGGTGAGTGCTTTTTTTCCTTCAATTTTAAGTTTATTTCCTTTAAGGTAGTTCGGGAGAGCGAGAATCCGAGAGTTTAAATTTGAGGTAAGAGTTTTTTAATTAAAAGTATGGCAGGGGACCTCAGTCCCGTGCGTTGCACGGCCTGCAGCATGTGGGAATTCCAAGACGCTTCTTGCAGTCAGGATGACCACATGTGCAGTAAGTGCCAACAGTTTGGCCAACCTGAGATCCGGTTTTCAGAGCTCGAGTGTCAGCTGGAGGCACTGCGGTGTATCTGCGAGGCTGAGAGTTACGTGGATAGCACGTTTTTAAACATGGTCACCCCGCAGCTTAAGAAAGTGCAGTCAGAGACGGAATGGGTGACCATGAAGAAAGTGCAGTCAGAGACGGAATGGGTGACCATTAAGAAAGTGCAGTCAGAGACGGAATGGGTGACCATTAAGAAAGTGCAGTCAGAGATGGAATGGGTGACCATGAAGAAAGTGCAGTCAGAGATGGAATGGGTGACCATGAAGAAAGTGCAGTCAGAGATGGAATGGGTGACCATGAAGAAAGTGCAGTCAGAGACGGAATGGGTGACCATTAAGAAAGTGCAGTCAGAGACGGAATGGGTGACCATTAAGAAAGTGCAGTCAGAGACGGAATGGGTGACCATGAAAAAAGTGCAGTCAGAGATGGAATGGGTGACCATGAAGAAAGTGCAGTCAGAGATGGAATGGGTGACCATGAAGAAAGTGCAGTCAGAGATGGAATGGGTGACCATTAAGAAAGTGCAGTCAGAGACGGAATGGGTGACCATGAAAAAAGTGCAGTCAGAGATGGAATGGGTGACCATGAAGAAAGTGCAGTCAGAGACGGAATGGGTGACCATGAAGAAAGTGCAGTCAGAGACGGAATGGGTGACCATTAAGAAAGTGCAGTCAGAGACGGAATGGGTGACCATGAAGAAAGTGCAGTCAGAGATGGAATGGGTGACCATGAAGAAAGTGCAGTCAGAGACGGAATGGGTGACCATTAAGAAAGTGCAGTCAGAGACGGAATGGGTGACCATTAAGAAAGTGCAGTCAGAGATGGAATGGGTGACCATGAAGAAAGTGCAGTCAGAGACGGAATGGGTGACCATGAAAAAAGTGCAGTCAGAGATGGAATGGGTGACCATGAAGAAAGTGCAGTCAGAGATGGAATGGGTGACCATGAAGAAAGTGCAGTCAGAGATGGAATGGGTGACCATTAAGAAAGTGCAGTCAGAGACGGAATGGGTGACCATTAAGAAAGTGCAGTCAGAGATGGAATGGGTGACCATTAAGAAAGTGCAGTCAGAGATGGAATGGGTGACCATTAAGAAAGTGCAGTCAGAGATGGAATGGGTGACCATGAAGAAAGTGCAGTCAGAGATGGAATGGGTGACCATGAAAAAAGTGCAGTCAGAGATGGAATGGGTGACCATGAAGAAAGTGCAGTCAGAGATGGAATGGGTGACCATTAAGAAAGTGCAGTCAGAGACGGAATGGGTGACCATTAAGAAAGTGCAGTCAGAGATGGAATGGGTGACCATGAAGAAAGTGCAGTCAGAGATGGAATGGGTGACCATTAAGAAAGTGCAGTCAAAGACGGAATGGGTGACCATTAAGAAAGTGCAGTCAGAGATGGAATGGGTGACCATTAAGAAAGTGCAGTCAGAGACGGAATGGGTGACCATTAAGAAAGTGCAGTCAGAGATGGAATGGGTGACCATTAAGAAAGTGCAGTCAGAGACGGAATGGGTGACCATTAAGAAAGTGCAGTCAGAGATGGAATGGGTGACCATTAAGAAAGTGCAGTCAGAGACGGAATGGGTGACCATTAAGAAAGTGCAGTCAAAGACGGAATGGGTGACCACCAGTCAGAAGAAGGGGAGCAAGGCAGGTAGACCGGAAAGCCCCAGAGTGCATCTCACTCAACAACCATTTTTCTGTGTTGGAAAACGGTGAAAGTGACGGTTCCTCTGGGGAGTGCAGCCAGAGCCAAGTTCACGGCACTGTGGGTGGCTCAGCTGCATAAGGGGGGAGGAGTAAGAGTGGAAGGGCAATAGTGGTAGGAGACTCAATAGTGAGGGGTGCAGACAGGCGTTTCTGTGGCCGTAGACGTGACTCCAGGATGGTTTGTTGCCTCCCTGGTGCCAGGGTCAAGGATGTCACTGAGTGGCTGCAGGGCATTCTGAAGGGGGAGGGTGAACAGTCAGAGGTCGTGGTTCACATTGGGACCAATGACATGGGTAGAAAGAGGGATGAGGTCCTGCAACAAGAATTTAGGGAGCTAGGTAGCAGATTAAAGAGCAGGACCTCGAAGGTTGTAATCTCTGGATTACTCCCGGTGCCACGTGCTAGTGAGTATAGAAATAGGAGGATAGAGCAGATGAATGCGTGACTAAAGAGTTGGTGCAGGAGGGAGGGCTTTAGTTTCCTGGATCACTGGGTCTGTTTCTGGGGAAGGTGGGACCTGTACAAGTCGTACAGGTTGCACCTGAACCGGAACGGGACCAACATCCTTGCGCGGAGGTTTGCTAGTGCTGTTGGGGGGGGGGGGGTTAAACTAACTTGGCAGGGGGATGGGATACGGAGTGGAGCTATAGAAGGGGGTGATGCACAGCCAAATATAGAGGAAAAAACAAGTCAGTCTGGAAGGCAGAGCAAATATGTAACGGCACAAGGGAGTAGGGCAAGGCTGGATGGCATTTATTTTAATGCAAGGTGTCTTGCGAGTAAGGCAGATGAATTGAAGGTGTTGATGAACACATGGGAGTATGATATTGTTGCTATCACGGAGACATGGTTGAGGGAGGGGCAGGACTGGCAGCTCAATATTCTGGGGTATAGAATCTTCAGGCGAGACAGAGGGGGGTGTAAAAGAGGAGGGGGTGTCGCAATATTAATCAAGGAGTCAATTACTGCTGTAAGGAGGGATGATATCATAGCAGGTTCCTCTAATGAGGCCATATGGGTAGAACTTAAAAACAAAAAGGGGCAAGCACTTTGCTGGGAGTGTACTATAGGCCCCCAAACAGTCAGGGGGAGATAGAGGAACAGATATGTAGGCAAATCTCAGAGAAGTGTAGAAATAATAGGGTAATAATAGTAGGGGATTTCAACTTCCCCAATATTAACTGGGATAGTCAGAGTGTGAAAGGCTTAGAGGGTGCAGAATTATTAAAGTGCATCCAGGAGAGGTTTTTGAGCCAGCATGTAGAAAGTCCTACAAGAGAGGGGGCGGTACTGGACCTAATTCTAGGGAATGTAGCCGGGCAAGTGGTAGAAGTGTCAGTAGGAGAGCATTTTGGTGACAGTGACCATAATTCGGTGAGTCATGGAAAAGGACAAAGATGGACCGGAAATAAAGGGTCTAAAGTGGGGGAAGGCCGATTTTAATATAAGGCAGGATTTGGCCAAAGTGGACTGGGATCAGCTACTTGTAGGAAAATCCACATCAGAGCAGTGGGAGTCTTTCAGAAAGGAAATAGAGAGAGTACAATGGCAACATGTTCCCATAATGGTCAAGGGTGGGACCAACAAACCCAGGGAACCCTGGATGTCAAGGGATATACAAGAATAGATTAGGAAAAAAAGGGAGACTTTTGGCAGATACAAAGGACTAAAAACAGTGGAAGCCCTAGAGGAGTATAGGATATGCAGAGGGGTACTTAAAAAAGAAATTAGGAGAGCGAAGAGGGGGCATGAAAAAACAGTGGCGGGCAAAATAAAGGAAAATCCCAAGGTGTTTTTATAAGTATATTAAGGGCAAGAGGATAACCAGGGAAAGAGTAGGGCCCATTAGGGACCAAAGTGGCAATCTGTGTGCAGAGCCAGAAGATGTAGGTGAGGTTTTAAATGAATATTTTGCATGTGTTCACTATGGAGAAGGACGATGTAGGCATAGAAATCAGGCAAGGTGATTGTGAAATAACAACAGAAAATGCTGGAAAAACTCAGCAGGCCAGGCAACATCCGTGGAGAGAAAAAAGAGTCAACGTTTCGGGTCAAACCTTTGTCAAGACTGGAAAGGCACAGGAAATGAAATAGATTAAAAGGCCTATACTTGAACAAATTAGTATTGACAGGGAGGAGGTACCAGCGGTTTTAATGGGCTTAAATGTGGATAAATCCCCAGGCCCAGACGAGATGTATCCCAGGCTGCTGTGTGAGGCAAGGGAGGAGATTGCAAGGGCTCTGACACAAATTTTCAGATCCCCTCTGGCCACAGGGGAGGTGCCAGAGGACTGGAGGACAGCTAACGTAGTACCATTATTCAAGATGGGTAGTAGGGATAAACCAGGGAATTACAGGCCAGTGAGCCTAACATCAGTGGTAGGAAAATTATTGGAAAAAATTGTGAGGGACAGGATTAGTCTCCACTTGGAGAGGCAAGGCTTAATCAAGGGATAGTCAGCATGGCTTTGTCAGGGGGAGATCATGTCTAACCAATTTGTTTGAATTTTTCAAGGAGGTGACTAGGTGTGTGGATGAGGGTAGTGCAGTTGATGTAGTCGACATGGACTTCAGTAAGGCTTTTGACAAAGTCCCGCATGGGAGACTGGTCAAGAAGGTAAGAGCCCATGGGATCCAGGGCAATTTGGCACATTGGATCCAAAATTGGCTTAGTGGCTGGAAACATAGAAAATAGGAGCAGGAGTAGGCCATTCGGCCCCTCGAGCCTGCTCCGCCATTCAATGAGATCATGGCTGATCATCCAAACTCAGTACCCTGTCCCTGCCTTCTCCCCATATCCCTTTAGCCATAAGAAATATATCTAACTCCTTCTTGAATATATTTAATGAATTGGCCTCAACTGCCTTCTGTGGTAGAGAATTCCACAGGTTCACCACTCTCTGGGTGAAGAAATTCCTCCTCATCTCTGTCCTAAATGGCTTACCCCTTATCTTTAGACTGTGACCCCTGGTTCTGGACTGCCCCGCCATCGGGAACATCCTTCCTGCATCTAGTCTGTCTAGTCCTGTTAGAATTTTATAAGTTTCAATGAGATCCCCTCTCATTCTTCTAAACTCCAGCAAGTATAAGCCCAATCGACCCAATCTCTCCTCATACGTCATTCCTGCCATCCCAGGTATCAGCCTGGTGAATCTTTGCTGCACTCCCTCCATGACAAGAACATCCTTCCTCAGAGAAGGCAACCAAAACTGCACACAATACTCAAGGTGTGGTCTCACCAAGGCCCTGTACAACTGCAGCAAGACATCCTTGCTCCTGTACTCGAATTCTCTCGCTATGAAGGCCAATATACCATTTGCCTTCTTAACCGCCTGCTGCACCTGCATGCTTACCTTCAGCGACTGGTGCACAAGGACACCCAGGTCTCGTTGCACTTCCCCTTCTCCCAATCTATTGCCATTCAGATAATAATCTGCCTTCCTGTTTTTGCCACCAAAGTGGATAACCTCGCATTTATCCACATTATACTGCATCTGCCCAATCACCCAACCTGTCCAAATCATACTGGAGTTTCTCGGCATCCTCCTCGCAGCACACACGCCCACCCAGCTTTGTGTCGTCTGCAAACTTGGAGATATTACATCTAGTTCCCTCGTCTAGATCATTAATATATATTGTGAACAGCTGGGGTCCTAACACCCATCCCTGCGGTACCCCACTAGTCAGTGCCTGCCACTCGGAAAAAGGCCCGTTTATTCCAACTCTTTGCTTTCTGTCTGCCAACCAGTTCTCTATCCCAAGTCAGTACCTTGCCCCCAATCCCTTGTGCTTTAACTTTACACACTAATCTCTTATGCGGGACCTTATCGAAAGCCTTCTGAAAGTCTAAATACACCACATCCACTGGTTCTCCCTTATCTATTCTATCAGTTACATCCTCAAAAAATTCCAGTAGATTAGTCAAGCACGATTTACCTTTTGTTGACTTTGTCCGATCCTGTCACTGTTTTCCAAGTGCTCTGCTATTACATCTTTTATAATGGACTCTAGCATTTTCCCCACTACCAACGTCAGACTTACCGGTCTATAATTCTCCGTTTTCTCTCTGCCACCTTTTTTGAATAGTGGGGTAACATTAGCTACCTTTCAATCCATGGGAACTGTTCTAGAGTTTATAGAATTTTGGAAGATGACCAGCAATGCATCTACTATTTCTAGGGCCACTTCCTTAAGTACCCTAGGATGTAGATTATCAGGCCCTGGGGATTTATCGGCCTTCAATCCCGTCAATTTCCCTAACACCATTTCCCTACAAATATTGATTTCATTCAGTTCCTCCCTCTCATTAGACCCTATGTTCCCCGACATCTCTGGGAGGTTTTGTGTCCTCCTTTGTGACGACAGAACCAAAGTATGCATTTAATTGGCCCGCCATTTCTTTGTTCCCCATTATAAATTCCCCTGATTCTGACTGCAAGGGACCTACGCTTGACTTCACCAATCTTTTTCTCTTCACATATCTATAGAAGCTTTTACAGTCAGTTTTTATGTTCCCTGCAAGCTTACTCTCATACTCTATTTTCTCCCTCTTAATTAATCCCTTGGTCCTCCTTTGCTGAATCCTAAACTGCTCCCAATCCTCAGGTTTGCTGCTTTTTCTGGCCAATTTATATGTCCTCTCCTTGGATCTTATGCTATCCCTAATTTCCCTTGTTAGCCACGGTTGAGTCACCATTTTTGTTGTATTTTTATGCCAAGCAGGGATGAACAAATTCTGCAGTTCATCCATGCGATCTTTAAATGTTTGCCATTGCCTATCCACCGTCAACCCTTTAAGTAACGTTCCCCAATCCATCCTACCCAACTCGCGCCTCATACCATCGTAGTTTCCTTTATTTAAATTCAGGACCCTAGTCTCTGAGTCAAATACTTCACTCTTCATCTAAATGAAGAATTCTAACATATTATGATCTCTCCGCCCCAAGGGGCCTCGCACAACAAGATTGCTAATTAATCCTTTCTCATTACATAATACCCAGTCTAAGATGGCCTGATCTCTAGTTGGTTCCTCGACATATTGGTCCAGGAAACCATCCCGTATACACTCCAGGAATTCCTCCTCCACAGTATTGTTACTAATTTGGTTAGCCCAATCTATATGTAGATTAAAGTCACCCATGATAACTGCTGTGCCCTTATTGCACGCGTCTCTAATTTCCCATTTAATGCCATCCCCAACCTTAGCATTACTGTCTGGGGGTCTGTATACAACTCCCACTAACGTTTTCTGCCCCTTGGTATTTCTCAGCTCTACCCATACAGATTCCACATCATCAGAGCTAATATCCTTCCTTACTATTGTGCTAATCTCCTCTTTAACCAGCAATGCTACCCCACCTCCTTTTCGCCTGTCTTTCCTGAATATTGAATACCCCTGGATGTTGAGTTCCCAGCCTTGGTCACCTGGAGCCGTGTTTCCGTAATCCCAATCATATCATATCCGTAGGCAGAGGGTAATGGTCGAAGGTTGTTTTTGTGACTGGAAGCCTGTGTCCAGTGGTGTACCGCAGGGATCGGTGCTGGGTCCCTTGCTGTTTATAGTGTACATTAATGATTTAGATATGAATGTAGGAGGCATGATCAGTAAGTTCGCAGATGACACGAAAATTGGTAGAGTGGTAAATAGCGAGGAGGGAAGCCTCAGGCTACAGGACGATATAGATGGGTTGGTCGGATGGGCAGAACAGTGGCAAATGGAATTTAACCCTGAAAAGTGTGATGTGGTGCATTTTGGGAGGACTAACAAGGCAAGGGAATACACAATGAATGGTAGGACTCTAGGAAGGACAGAGGATCAGAGGGACCTTGGTGTGCATGTACATAGATCCCTGAAGTTAACAGGACAGGTAGATAAGGTGGATAAGAAGGCATATGGGATACTTGCCTTCATTAGCCAAGGCATAGAATATAAGAGCAGGGAGGTTATGATGGAGCTGTACAAAACGCTAGTTAGGCCACAGCTGGAATACTGTGTGCCGTTCTGGTCACCACACTATAGGAAGGATGTGATTGCATTAGAGAGGGTGCAGAGGAGATTCACCAGGATGTTACCTGGGCTGGAGCGTTTCAGCTATGAAGAGAGGCTGGACAGGCTGGGGTTGTTTTCCTTAGAGCAGAGAAGGCTGAGGGGGGACCTGATTGAGGTGTACAAAATTATGAGGGGCATAGATAGGGTAGATAGAAAGGAACTTTTCCCCTTAGTAGAGGGGTCAATAACCAGGGGGCATAATTTCAAAGTAAGGGGCAGGAGGTCTAGAGGGGATTTGAGGAAAAAATTTTCACCCAGAGGGTGGTTGGAATCTGGAACTCACTGCCTGAAAGGGTGGTAGAGGCAGGAACCCTCACAACATTCAAGAAGCATTTAGATGGGCACCTGAAATGCCATTGCATACAAGGCTACGGACCAAGTGCTGGAAAATGGGATTGGAATAGACAGGGCTTGATGGCCGGCGCGGACACGATGGGCCGAAGGGCCTCTTTCTGTGCTGTATAACTCTATGCCTCTATGACAGAGGGGTCAAAATCCAAGGGGCACAGATTTAAAGTAATTGGGGGAAGGTTTAGAGGGGATTTGAGGGGAAATTTCTTCACCTAGAGGGTTGTGGGGGTCTGGAACTCACTGCCTGAAAGGGTGGTAGAGGCAGGAACCCTAACCACATTTAAAAAGTACTTGGATGTGCACTTGGGATGCTCTAACCTGCAGGGCTACGGACCAAGAGCTGGGAAGTGGGATTAGGCTGGATAGCTCTTTGTTGGCCGGCGCGGACACGATGGGCCGAAATGGCCTCCTTCCGTGCTGTAACTTTCTATGATTCTATGAGACCAAAACTGTCCACAATACTCCAGGTGTGGTCTCACCAGGGCCCTATATAATTGCAGTAAGACAGCTTTACTCTTTAGGAAAGATGTGAAGGATTTGAGAGGGGACAGAAGAGATTTACTAGAATGGTGCCAGGGATGAGAACATAACATAAGAAATAGGAGCAGGAGTCGGCCATTTGGCCCCTCGAGCCTGCTCCGCCATTCAATAAGATCATGGCTGATCTTCTACCTCATCTCCACTTTCCTGCACTAT
>NC_140998.1:3236602-3274102 GCF_052327205.1 Somniosus microcephalus | reverse complement strand
TGTCCCAGTGCTGGTACTCACTGTCTCAGGGTCACTGTCCCAGTGCTGGTAATCACTGTCTCGGGGTCACTGTCCCCAGTGCTGGTACTCACTGTCTCGGGGTCACTGTCCCAGTGCTGGTACTCACTGTCTCGGGGTCACTGTCCCAGTGCTGGTACTCACTGTCTCAGGGTCACTGTCCCAGTGCTGGTACTCACTGTCTCGGGGTCACTGTCCCAGTGCTGGTACTCACTGTCTCAGGGTCACTGTCCCAGTGCTGGTACTCACTGTCTCGGGGTCACTGTCCCAGTGCTGGTAATCACTGTCTCGGGGTCACTGTCCCAGTGCTGGTAATCACTGTCTCGGGGTCACTGTCCCCAGTGCTGGTACTCACTGTCTCGGGGTCACTGTCCCAGTGCTGGTACTCACTGTCTCAGGGTCACTGTCCCAGTGCTGGTACTCACTGTCTCGGGGTCACTGTCCCAGTGCTGGTAATCACTGTCTCGGGGTCACTGTCCCAGTGCTGGTAATCACTGTCTCGGGGTCACTGTCCCAGTGCTGGTACTCACTGTCTCGGGGTCACTGTCCCAGTGCTGGTACTCACTGTCTCAGGGTCACTGTCCCAGTGCTGGTACTCACTGTCTCGGGGTCTGTGTCCCAGTGCTGGTACTCACTGTCTCGGGGTCACTGTCCCAGTGCTGGTACTCACTGTCTCGGGGTCTGTGCCCCAGTGCTGGTACTCACTGTCTCGGGGTCATTGTCCCAGTGCTGGTACTCACTGTCTCGGGGTCTGTGTCCCAGTGCTGGTACTCACTGTCTCGGGGTCTGTGCCCCAGTGCTGGTACTCACTCTCTCGGGGTCATTGTCCCAGTGCTGGAACTCACTGTCTCGGGGTCTGTGCCCCAGTGCTGGTACTCACTGTCTCGGGGTCACTGTCCCAGTGCTGGTACTCACTGTCTCGGGGTCTGTGTCCCAGTGCTGGTACTCACTGTCTCGGGGTCTGTGCCCCAGTGCTGGTACTCACTGTCTTGGGGTCACTGTCCCAGTGCTGGTACTCACTGTCTCGGGGTCTGTGTCCTAGTGCTGGTACTCACTGTCTTGGGGTCACTGTCCCAGTGCTGGTACTCACTGTCTCGGGGTCACTGTCCCAGTGCTGGTACTCACCGTCTCCGGGTCACTGTCCCAGTGCTGGTACTCACTGTCTCGGGGTCTGTGCCCCAGTACCGGTACTCACTGTCTCGGGGTCACTGTCCCAGTGCTGGTACTCACTGTCTCAGGGTCTGTGTCCCAGTGCTGGTACTCACTGTCTCGGGGTCACTGTCCCAGTGCTGGTACTCACTGTCTCGGGGTCACTGTCCCAGTGCTGGTACTCACTGTCTCAGGGTCTGTGTCCCAGTGCTGGTACTCACTCTCTCGGGGTCTGTGTCCCAGTGCTGGTACTCACTGTCTCGGGGTCACTGTCCCAGTACCGGTACTCACTGTCTCGGGGTCACTGTCCCAGTGCTGGTACTCACTGTCTCAGGGTCTGTGTCCCAGTGCTGGTACTCACTGTCTCGGGGTAACTGTCCCAGTGCTGGTACTCACTGTCTCGGGGTCACTGTCCCAGTGCTGGTACTCACTGTCTCGGGGTCTGTGTCCCAGTGCTGGTACTCACTGTCTCGGGGTCATTGTCCCAGTGCTGGTACTCACTGTCTCGGGGTCTGTGCCCCAGTGCTGGTACTCACTCTCTCGGGGTCACTGTCCCAGTGCTGGTACTCACTGTCTCGGGGTCACTGTCCCAGTGCTGGTACTCACTGTCTCGGGGTCACTGTCCCAGTGCTGGTACTCACTATCTCGGGGTCTGTGTCCCAGTGCTGGTACTCACTATCTCGGGGTCACTGTCCCAGTGCTGGTACTCACTGTCTCGGGGTCTGTGTCCCAGTGCTGGTACTCACTGTCTCGGGGTCTGTGTCCCAGTGCTGGTACTCACTGTCTCGGGGTCACTGTCCCAGTGCTGGTACTCACTGTCTCGGGGTCTCTGTCCCAGTGCTGGTACTCACTATCTCGGGGTCACTGTCCCAGTGCTGGTACTCACGGTCTCGGGGTCTGTGTCCCAGTGCTGGTACTCACTGTCTCGGTGTCTGTGTCCCAGTGCTGGTACTCACTGTCTCGGGGTCTGTGTCCCAGTGCTGGTACTCACTGTCTCGGGGTCTGTGTCCCAGTGCTGGTACTCACTGTCTCGGGGTCACTGTCCCAGTGCTGGTACTCACTATCTCGGGGTCACTGTCCCAGTGCTGGTACTCACTGTCTCGGGGTCACTGTCCCAGTGCTGGTACTCACTGTCTCGGGGTCTGTGCCCAGGTGCTGGTACTCACTATCTCGGGGTCACTGTCCCAGTGCTGGTAATCACTGTCTCGGGGTCACTGTCCCAGTGCTGGTACTCACTGTCTCGGGGTCTGTGTCCCAGTGCTGGTACTCACTGTCTCGGGGTCACTGTCCCAGTGCTGGTACTCACTCTCTCGGGGTCACTGTCCCAATGCTGGTACTCACTGTCTCGGGGTCACTGTCCCAGTGCTGGTACTCACTGTCTCGGGGTCTGTGTCCCAGTGCTGGTACTCACTGTCTCGGGGTCACTGTCCCAGTGCTGGTACTCACTCTCTCGGGGTCTGTGTCCCAGTGCTGGTACTCACTGTCTCGGGGTCACTGCCCCAGTGCTGGTACTCACTGTCTCGGGGTCTGTGTCCCAGTGCTGGTACTCACTGTCTCGGGGTCACTGTCCCAGTGCTGGTACTCACCGTCTCCGGGTCACTGTCCCAGTGCTGGTACTCACTGTCTCGGGGTCACTGTCCCAGTACCGGTACTCACTGTCTCGGGGTCACTGTCCCAGTGCTGGTACTCACTGTCTCAGGGTCTGTGTCCCAGTGCTGGTACTCACTGTCTCGGGGTCACTGTCCCAGTGCTGGTACTCACTGTCTCGGGGTCTGTGTCCCAGTGCTGGTACTCACTGTCTCGGGGTCACTGTCCCAGTGCTGGTACTCACTGTCTCCGGGTCACTGTCGCAGTGCTGGTACTCACTGTCTCAGTGCTGGTACTCACTGTCTCGGGGTCACTGTCCCAGTGCTGGTACTCACTGTCTCGGGGTCTGTGTCCCAGTGCTGGTACTCACTGTCTCGGGGTCACTGTCCCAGTGCTGGTACTCACTGTCTCGGGGTCTGTGTCCCAGTGCTGGTAATCACTGTCTCGGGGTCACTGTCCGAGTGCTGGTACTCACTGTCTCGGGGTCACTGTCCCAGTGCTGGTACTCACTGTCTCGGGGCCTGTGTCCCAGTGCTGGTACTCACTGTCTCGGGGTCTGTGTCCCAGTGCTGGTACTCACTGTCTCGGGGTCTGTGTCCCAGTGCTGGTACTCACTGTCTCGGGGTCACTGTCCCAGTGCTGGTACTCACTGTCTCCGGGTCACTGTCCCAGTGCTTCAACTCACTGTCTCGGGGTCTGTGTCCCAGTGCTGGTACTCACTGTCTCGGAGTCTGTGTCCCAGTGCTGGTACTCACTGTCTCGGGGTCTGTGCCCCAGTGCTGGTACTCACTGTCTCGGGGTCACTGTCCCAGTGCTGTTACTCACTGTCTCGGGGTCACTGTCCCAGTGCTGTTACTCACTGCCTCGGGGTCACTGTCCCAGTGCTGGTACTCACTGTCTCGGGGTCACTGTCCCCAGTGCTGGTACTCACTGTCTCGGGGTCACTGTCCCCAGTGCTGGTACTCACTGTCTCGGGGTCACTGTCCCAGTGCTGGTACTCAGTCTCGGGGTCACTGTCCCAGTGCTGGTATTCACTGTCTCGGGGTCACTGTCCCAGTGCTGGTACTCACTATCTCGGGGTCTGTGTCCCAGTGCTGGTACTCACTATCTCGGGGTCACTGTCCCAGTGCTGGTACTCACTGTCTCGGGGTCTGTGTCCCAGTGCTGGTACTCACTGTCTCGGGGTCTGTGTCCCAGTGCTGGTACTCACTGTCTCGGGGTCACTGTCCCAGTGCTGGTACTCACTGTCTCGGGGTCACTGTCCCAGTGCTGGTACTCACTATCTCGGGGTCACTGTCCCAGTGCTGGTACTCACGGTCTCGGGGTCTGTGTCCCAGTGCTGGTACTCACTGTCTCGGTGTCTGTGTCCCAGTGCTGGTACTCACTGTCTCGGGGTCACTGTCCCAGTGCTGGTACTCACTGTCTCGGGGTCTGTGTCCCAGTGCTGGTACTCACTGTCTCGGGGTCTGTGTCCCAGTGCTGGTACTCACTGTCTCGGGGTCACTGTCCCAGTGCTGGTACTCACTGTCTCGGGGTCTGTGTCCCAGTGCTGGTACTCACTGTCTCGGGGTCACTGTCCCAGTGCTGGTACTCACTCTCTCGGGGTCTGTGTCCCAGTGCTGGTACTCACTGTCTCGGGGTCTGTGTCCCAGTGCTGGTACTCACTGTCTCGGGGTCACTGTCCCAGTGCTGGTACTCACCGTCTCAGGGTCACTGTCCCAGTGCTGGTACTCACTGTCTCGGGGTCACTGTCCCAGTGCTGGTACTCACTGTCTCGGGGTCACTGTCCCAGTGCTTCTACTCACTGTCTCGGGGTCACTGTCCCAGTGCTGGTACTCACTGTCTCGGGGTCACTGTCCCAGTGCTGGTACTCACTGTCTCAGGGTCACTGTCCCAGTGCTGGTACTCACTGTCTCGGGGTCACTGTCCCAGTGCTGGTAATCACTGTCTCGGGGTCACTGTCCCAGTGCTGGTAATCACTGTCTCGGGGTCACTGTCCCCAGTGCTGGTACTCACTGTCTCGGGGTCACTGTCCCAGTGCTGGTACTCACTGTCTCAGGGTCACTGTCCCAGTGCTGGTACTCACTGTCTCGGGGTCACTGTCCCAGTGCTGGTAATCACTGTCTCGGGGTCACTGTCCCAGTGCTGGTACTCACTGTCTCGGGGTCACTGTCCCAGTGCTGGTACTCACTGTCTCAGGGTCACTGTCCCAGTGCTGGTACTCACTGTCTCGGGGTCTGTGTCCCAGTGCTGGTACTCACTGTCTCGGGGTCACTGTCCCAGTGCTGGTACTCACTGTCTCGGGGTCTGTGCCCCAGTGCTGGTACTCACTGTCTCGGGGTCATTGTCCCAGTGCTGGTACTCACTGTCTCGGGGTCTGTGTCCCAGTGCTGGTACTCACTGTCTCGGGGTCTGTGCCCCAGTGCTGGTACTCACTCTCTCGGGGTCATTGTCCCAGTGCTGGAACTCACTGTCTCGGGGTCTGTGCCCCAGTGCTGGTACTCACTGTCTCGGGGTCACTGTCCCAGTGCTGGTACTCACTGTCTCGGGGTCTGTGTCCCAGTGCTGGTACTCACTGTCTCGGGGTCTGTGCCCCAGTGCTGGTACTCACTGTCTTGGGGTCACTGTCCCAGTGCTGGTACTCACTGTCTCGGGGTCTGTGTCCTAGTGCTGGTACTCACTGTCTTGGGGTCACTGTCCCAGTGCTGGTACTCACTGTCTCGGGGTCACTGTCCCAGTGCTGGTACTCACCGTCTCCGGGTCACTGTCCCAGTGCTGGTACTCACTGTCTCGGGGTCTGTGCCCCAGTACCGGTACTCACTGTCTCGGGGTCACTGTCCCAGTGCTGGTACTCACTGTCTCAGGGTCTGTGTCCCAGTGCTGGTACTCACTGTCTCGGGGTCACTGTCCCAGTGCTGGTACTCACTGTCTCGGGGTCACTGTCCCAGTGCTGGTACTCACTGTCTCAGGGTCTGTGTCCCAGTGCTGGTACTCACTCTCTCGGGGTCTGTGTCCCAGTGCTGGTACTCACTGTCTCGGGGTCACTGTCCCAGTACCGGTACTCACTGTCTCGGGGTCACTGTCCCAGTGCTGGTACTCACTGTCTCGGGGTCACTGTCCCAGTGCTGGTACTCACTGTCTCGGGGTCACTGTCCCAGTGCTGGTACTCACTGTCTCGGGGTCACTGTCCCAGTGCTGGTACTCAGTGTCTCAGGGTCTGTGTCCCAGTGCTGGTACTCACTGTCTCGGGGTCACTGTCCCAGTGCTGGTACTCACTGTCTCGGGGTCACTGTCCCAGTGCTGGTACTCACTGTCTCGGGGTCTGTGTCCCAGTGCTGGTACTCACTGTCTCGGGGTCATTGTCCCAGTGCTGGTACTCACTGTCTCGGGGTCTGTGCCCCAGTGCTGGTACTCACTGTCTCGGGGTCACTGTCCCAGTGCTGGTACTCACTGTCTCGGGGTCTGTGTCCCAGTGCTGGTACTCACTGTCTCGGGGTCATTGTCCCAGTGCTGGTACTCACTGTCTCGGGGTCTGTGCCCCAGTGCTGGTACTCACTGTCTCGGGGTCACTGTCCCAGTGCTGGTACTCACTGTCTCGGGGTCTGTGTCCCAGTGCTGGTACTCACTGTCTCGGGGTCACTGTCCCAGTGCTGGTACTCACTGTCTCGGGGTCTGTGTCCCAGTGCTGGTACTCACTGTCTCGGGGTCACTGTCCCAGTGCTGGTACTCACTGTCTCGGGGTCACTGTCCCAGTGCTGGTACTCACTGTTTCGGGGTCACTGTCCGAGTGCTGGTACTCACTGTCTCGGGGTCACTGTCCCAGTGCTGGTACTCACTGTCTCGGGGCCTGTGTCCCAGTGCTGGTACTCACTGTCTCGGGGTCTGTGTCCCAGTGCTGGTACTCACTGTCTCGGGGTCTGTGTCCCAGTGCTGGTACTCACTGTCTCGGGGTCACTGTCCCAGTGCTGGTACTCACTGTCTCGGGGTCTGTGTCCCAGTGCTGGTACTCACTGTCTCCGGGTCACTGTCCCAGTGCTTCAACTCACTGTCTCGGGGTCACTGTCCCAGTGCTGGTACTCACTGTCTCGGGGTCACTGTCCCCAGTGCTGGTACTCACTGTCTCGGGGTCACTGTCCCAGTGCTGGTACTGACTGTCTCGGGCTCACTGTCCCAGTGCTGGTACTGACTGTCTCGGGGTCACTGTCCCAGTGCTGGTAATCACTGTCTCGGGGTCACTGTCCCCAGTGCTGGTACTCACTGTCTCGGGGTCACTGTCCCAGTGCTGGTACTCACTGTCTCGGGGTCACTGTCCCAGTGCTGGTACTCACTGTCTCAGGGTCACTGTCCCAGTGCTGGTACTCACTGTCTCGGGGTCACTGTCCCAGTGCTGGTACTCACTGTCTCAGGGTCACTGTCCCAGTGCTGGTACTCACTGTCTCGGGGTCACTGTCCCAGTGCTGGTAATCACTGTCTCGGGGTCACTGTCCCAGTGCTGGTAATCACTGTCTCGGGGTCACTGTCCCCAGTGCTGGTACTCACTGTCTCGGGGTCACTGTCCCAGTGCTGGTACTCACTGTCTCAGGGTCACTGTCCCAGTGCTGGTACTCACTGTCTCGGGGTCACTGTCCCAGTGCTGGTAATCACTGTCTCGGGGTCACTGTCCCAGTGCTGGTAATCACTGTCTCGGGGTCACTGTCCCAGTGCTGGTACTCACTGTCTCGGGGTCACTGTCCCAGTGCTGGTACTCACTGTCTCAGGGTCACTGTCCCAGTGCTGGTACTCACTGTCTCGGGGTCTGTGTCCCAGTGCTGGTACTCACTGTCTCGGGGTCACTGTCCCAGTGCTGGTACTCACTGTCTCAGGGTCTGTGCCCCAGTGCTGGTACTCACTGTCTCGGGGTCATTGTCCCAGTGCTGGTACTCACTGTCTCGGGGTCTGTGTCCCAGTGCTGGTACTCACTGTCTCGGGGTCTGTGCCCCAGTGCTGGTACTCACTCTCTCGGGGTCATTGTCCCAGTGCTGGAACTCACTGTCTCGGGGTCTGTGCCCCAGTGCTGGTACTCACTGTCTCGGGGTCACTGTCCCAGTGCTGGTACTCACTGTCTCGGGGTCTGTGTCCCAGTGCTGGTACTCACTGTCTCGGGGTCTGTGCCCCAGTGCTGGTACTCACTGTCTTGGGGTCACTGTCCCAGTGCTGGTACTCACTGTCTCGGGGTCTGTGTCCTAGTGCTGGTACTCACTGTCTTGGGGTCACTGTCCCAGTGCTGGTACTCACTGTCTCGGGGTCACTGTCCCAGTGCTGGTACTCACCGTCTCCGGGTCACTGTCCCAGTGCTGGTACTCACTGTCTCGGGGTCTGTGCCCCAGTACCGGTACTCACTGTCTCGGGGTCACTGTCCCAGTGCTGGTACTCACTGTCTCAGGGTCTGTGTCCCAGTGCTGGTACTCACTGTCTCGGGGTCACTGTCCCAGTGCTGGTACTCACTGTCTCAGGGTCTGTGTCCCAGTGCTGGTACTCACTCTCTCGGGGTCTGTGTCCCAGTGCTGGTACTCACTGTCTCGGGGTCTGTGTCCCAGTGCTGGTACTCACTGTCTCGGGGTCTGTGTCCCAGTACCGGTACTCACTGTCTCGGGGTCACTGTCCCAGTGCTGGTACTCACTGTCTCAGGGTCTGTGTCCCAGTGCTGGTACTCACTGTCTCGGGGTCACTGTCCCAGTGCTGGTACTCACTGTCTCGGGGTCACTGTCCCAGTGCTGGTACTCACTGTCTCGGGGTCTGTGTCCCAGTGCTGGTACTCACTGTCTCGGGGTCTGTGTCCCAGTGCTGGTACTCACTGTCTCGGGGTCACTGTCCCAGTGCTGGTACTCACTGTCTCGGGGTCACTGTCCCCAGTGCTGGTACTCACTGTCTCGGGGTCACTGTCCCAGTGCTGGTACTCACTGTCTCGGGGTCACTGTCCCAGTACCGGTACTCACTGTCTCGGGGTCACTGTCCCAGTGCTGGTACTCACTGTCTCGGGGTCTGTGTCCCAGTGCTGGTACTCACTGTCTCGGGGTCACTGTCCCCAGTGCTGGTACTCACTGTCTCGGGGTCACTGTCCCAGTGCTGGTACTCAGTGTCTCAGGGTCTGTGTCCCAGTGCTGGTACTCACTGTCTCGGGGTCACTGTCCCAGTGCTGGTACTCACTGTCTCGGGGTCACTGTCCCAGTGCTGGTACTCACTGTCTCGGGGTCTGTGTCCCAGTGCTGGTACTCACTGTCTCGGGGTCATTGTCCCAGTGCTGGTACTCACTGTCTCGGGGTCTGTGCCCCAGTGCTGGTACTCACTGTCTCGGGGTCACTGTCCCAGTGCTGGTACTCACTGTCTCGGGGTCTGTGTCCCAGTGCTGGTACTCACTGTCTCGGGGTCATTGTCCCAGTGCTGGTACTCACTGTCTCGGGGTCTGTGCCCCAGTGCTGGTACTCACTGTCTCGGGGTCACTGTCCCAGTGCTGGTACTCACTGTCTCGGGGTCTGTGTCCCAGTGCTGGTACTCACTGTCTCGGGGTCACTGTCCCAGTGCTGGTACTCACTGTCTCGGGGTCTGTGTCCCAGTGCTGGTACTCACTGTCTCGGGGTCACTGTCCCAGTGCTGGTACTCACTGTCTCGGGGTCACTGTCCCAGTGCTGGTACTCACTGTTTCGGGGTCACTGTCCGAGTGCTGGTACTCACTGTCTCGGGGTCACTGTCCCAGTGCTGGTACTCACTGTCTCGGGGCCAGTGTCCCAGTGCTGGTACTCACTGTCTCGGGGTCTGTGTCCCAGTGCTGGTACTCACTGTCTCGGGGTCTGTGTCCCAGTGCTGGTACTCACTGTCTCGGGGTCACTGTCCCAGTGCTGGTACTCACTGTCTCGGGGTCACTGTCCCAGTGCTGGTACTCACTGTTTCGGGGTCACTGTCCGAGTGCTGGTACTCACTGTCTCGGGGTCACTGTCCCAGTGCTGGTACTCACTGTCTCGGGGCCTGTGTCCCAGTGCTGGTACTCACTGTCTCGGGGTCTGTGTCCCAGTGCTGGTACTCACTGTCTCGGGGTCTGTGTCCCAGTGCTGGTACTCACTGTCTCCGGGTCACTGTCCCAGTGCTTCAACTCACTGTCTCGGGGTCTGTGTCCCAGTGCTGGTACTCACTGTCTCGGGGTCTGTGTCCCAGTGCTGGTACTCACTGTCTCGGGGTCACTGTCCCAGTGCTGGTACTCACTGTCTCGGGGTCACTGTCCCAGTGCTGTTACTCACTGTCTCGGGGTCACTGTCCCAGTGCTGGTACTCACTGTCTCGGGGTCACTGTCCCCAGTGCTGGTACTCACTGTCTCGGGGTCACTGTCCCCAGTGCTGGTACTCACTGTCTCGGGGTCACTGTCCCAGTGCTGGTACTCAGTCTCGGGGTCACTGTCCCAGTGCTGGTACTCACTGTCTCGGTGTCTGTGCCCAGGTGCTGGTACTCACTGTCTCGGGGTCACTGTCCCAGTGCTGGTATTCACTGTCTCGGGGTCACTGTCCCAGTGCTGGTACTCACTATCTCGGGGTCTGTGTCCCAGTGCTGGTACTCACTATCTCGGGGTCACTGTCCCAGTGCTGGTACTCACTGTCTCGGGGTCTGTGTCCCAGTGCTGGTACTCACTGTCTCGGGGTCTGTGTCCCAGTGCTGGTACTCACTGTCTCGGGGTCACTGTCCCAGTGCTGGTACTCACTATCTCGGGGTCACTGTCCCAGTGCTGGTACTCACTGTCTCGGGGTCACTGTCCCAGTGCTGGTACTCACTGTCTCGGGGTCTGTGCCCAGGTGCTGGTACTCACTATCTCGGGGTCACTGTCCCAGTGCTGGTAATCACTGTCTCGGGGTCACTGTCCCAGTGCTGGTACTCACTGTCTCGGGGTCTGTGTCCCAGTGCTGGTACTCACTGTCTCGGGGTCACTGTCCCAGTGCTGGTACTCACTCTCTCGGGGTCACTGTCCCAATGCTGGTACTCACTGTCTCGGGGTCACTGTCCCAGTGCTGGTACTCACTGTCTCGGGGTCTGTGTCCCAGTGCTGGTACTCACTGTCTCGGGGTCACTGTCCCAGTGCTGGTACTCACTCTCTCGGGGTCTGTGTCCCAGTGCTGGTACTCACTGTCTCGGGGTCACTGCCCCAGTGCTGGTACTCACTGTCTCGGGGTCTGTGTCCCAGTGCTGGTACTCACTGTCTCGGGGTCACTGTCCCAGTGCTGGTACTCACCGTCTCCGGGTCACTGTCCCAGTGCTTCTACTCACTGTCTCAGGGTCTGTGTCCCAGTGCTGGTACTCACTGTCTCAGGGTCTGTGTCCCAGTGCTGGTACTCACTGTCTCGGGGTCACTGTCCCAGTGCTGGTACTCACTGTCTCGGGGTCACTGTCCCAGTGCTGGTACTCACTGTCTCGGGGTCTGTGTCCCAGTGCTGGTACTCACTGTCTCGGGGTCTGTGTCCCAGTGCTGGTACTCACTGTCTCGGGGTCATTGTCCCAGTGCTGGTACTCACTGTCTCGGGGTCTGTGCCCCAGTGCTGGTACTCACTGTCTCGGGGTCACTGTCCCAGTGCTGGTACTCACTGTCTCGGGGTCTGTGTCCCAGTGCTGGTACTCACTGTCTCGGGGTCTGTGTCCCAGTGCTGGTACTCACTGTCTCGGGGTCTGTGTCCCAGCGCTGGTACTCACTGTCTCGGGGTCACTGTCCCAGTGCTGGTACTCACTGTCTCGGGGTCACTGTCCGAGTGCTGGTACTCACTGTCTCGAGGTCTGTGTCCCAGTGCTGGTACTCACTGTCTCGGGGTCACTGTCCCAGTGCTGGTACTCACTGTCTCGGGGTATGTGTCCCAGTGCTGGTACTCACTGTCTCGGGGTCACTGTCCCAGTGCTGGTACTCACTGTCTCCGGGTCACTGTCGCAGTGCTGGTACTCACTGTCTCAGTGCTGGTACTCACTGTCTCGGGGTCACTGTCCCAGTGCTGGTACTCACTGTCTCGGGGTCTGTGTCCCAGTGCTGGTACTCACTGTCTCGGGGTCACTGTCCCAGTGCTGGTACTCACTGTCTCGGGGTCTGTGTCCCAGTGCTGGTAATCACTGTCTCGGGGTCACTGTCCGAGTGCTGGTACTCACTGTCTCGGGGTCACTGTCCCAGTGCTGGTACTCACTGTCTCGGGGCCTGTGTCCCAGTGCTGGTACTCACTGTCTCGGGGTCTGTGTCCCAGTGCTGGTACTCACTGTCTCGGGGTCTGTGTCCCAGTGCTGGTACTCACTGTCTCGGGGTCACTGTCCCAGTGCTGGTACTCACTGTCTCCGGGTCACTGTCCCAGTGCTTCAACTCACTGTCTCGGGGTCTGTGTCCCAGTGCTGGTACTCACTGTCTCGGAGTCTGTGTCCCAGTGCTGGTACTCACTGTCTCGGGGTCTGTGCCCCAGTGCTGGTACTCACTGTCTCGGGGTCACTGTCCCAGTGCTGTTACTCACTGTCTCGGGGTCACTGTCCCAGTGCTGTTACTCACTGTCTCGGGGTCACTGTCCCAGTGCTGGTACTCACTGTCTCGGGGTCACTGTCCCCAGTGCTGGTACTCACTGTCTCGGGGTCACTGTCCCCAGTGCTGGTACTCACTGTCTCGGGGTCACTGTCCCAGTGCTGGTACTCAGTCTCGGGGTCACTGTCCCAGTGCTGGTATTCACTGTCTCGGGGTCACTGTCCCAGTGCTGGTACTCACTGTCTCAGGGTCTGTGTCCCAGTGCTGGTACTCACTGTCTCGGGGTCACTGTCCCAGTGCTGGTACTCACTGTCTCGGGGTCACTGTCCCAGTGCTGGTACTCACTGTCTCGGGGTCTGTGTCCCAGTGCTGGTACTCACTGTCTCGGGGTCATTGTCCCAGTGCTGGTACTCACTGTCTCGGGGTCTGTGCCCCAGTGCTGGTACTCACTGTCTCGGGGTCACTGTCCCAGTGCTGGTACTCACTGTCTCGGGGTCTGTGTCCCAGTGCTGGTACTCACTGTCTCGGGGTCATTGTCCCAGTGCTGGTACTCACTGTCTCGGGGTCTGTGCCCCAGTGCTGGTACTCACTGTCTCGGGGTCACTGTCCCAGTGCTGGTACTCACTGTCTCGGGGTCTGTGTCCCAGTGCTGGTACTCACTGTCTCGGGGTCACTGTCCCAGTGCTGGTACTCACTGTCTCGGGGTCTGTGTCCCAGTGCTGGTACTCACTGTCTCGGGGTCACTGTCCCAGTGCTGGTACTCACTGTCTCGGGGTCACTGTCCCAGTGCTGGTACTCACTGTTTCGGGGTCACTGTCCGAGTGCTGGTACTCACTGTCTCGGGGTCACTGTCCCAGTGCTGGTACTCACTGTCTCGGGGCCAGTGTCCCAGTGCTGGTACTCACTGTCTCGGGGTCTGTGTCCCAGTGCTGGTACTCACTGTCTCGGGGTCTGTGTCCCAGTGCTGGTACTCACTGTCTCGGGGTCACTGTCCCAGTGCTGGTACTCACTGTCTCGGGGTCACTGTCCCAGTGCTGGTACTCACTGTTTCGGGGTCACTGTCCGAGTGCTGGTACTCACTGTCTCGGGGTCACTGTCCCAGTGCTGGTACTCACTGTCTCGGGGCCTGTGTCCCAGTGCTGGTACTCACTGTCTCGGGGTCTGTGTCCCAGTGCTGGTACTCACTGTCTCGGGGTCTGTGTCCCAGTGCTGGTACTCACTGTCTCCGGGTCACTGTCCCAGTGCTTCAACTCACTGTCTCGGGGTCTGTGTCCCAGTGCTGGTACTCACTGTCTCGGGGTCTGTGTCCCAGTGCTGGTACTCACTGTCTCGGGGTCACTGTCCCAGTGCTGGTACTCACTGTCTCGGGGTCACTGTCCCAGTGCTGTTACTCACTGTCTCGGGGTCACTGTCCCAGTGCTGGTACTCACTGTCTCGGGGTCACTGTCCCCAGTGCTGGTACTCACTGTCTCGGGGTCACTGTCCCCAGTGCTGGTACTCACTGTCTCGGGGTCACTGTCCCAGTGCTGGTACTCAGTCTCGGGGTCACTGTCCCAGTGCTGGTACTCACTGTCTCGGTGTCTGTGCCCAGGTGCTGGTACTCACTGTCTCGGGGTCACTGTCCCAGTGCTGGTATTCACTGTCTCGGGGTCACTGTCCCAGTGCTGGTACTCACTATCTCGGGGTCTGTGTCCCAGTGCTGGTACTCACTATCTCGGGGTCACTGTCCCAGTGCTGGTACTCACTGTCTCGGGGTCTGTGTCCCAGTGCTGGTACTCACTGTCTCGGGGTCTGTGTCCCAGTGCTGGTACTCACTGTCTCGGGGTCACTGTCCCAGTGCTGGTACTCACTATCTCGGGGTCACTGTCCCAGTGCTGGTACTCACTGTCTCGGGGTCACTGTCCCAGTGCTGGTACTCACTGTCTCGGGGTCTGTGCCCAGGTGCTGGTACTCACTATCTCGGGGTCACTGTCCCAGTGCTGGTAATCACTGTCTCGGGGTCACTGTCCCAGTGCTGGTACTCACTGTCTCGGGGTCTGTGTCCCAGTGCTGGTACTCACTGTCTCGGGGTCACTGTCCCAGTGCTGGTACTCACTCTCTCGGGGTCACTGTCCCAATGCTGGTACTCACTGTCTCGGGGTCACTGTCCCAGTGCTGGTACTCACTGTCTCGGGGTCTGTGTCCCAGTGCTGGTACTCACTGTCTCGGGGTCACTGTCCCAGTGCTGGTACTCACTCTCTCGGGGTCTGTGTCCCAGTGCTGGTACTCACTGTCTCGGGGTCACTGCCCCAGTGCTGGTACTCACTGTCTCGGGGTCTGTGTCCCAGTGCTGGTACTCACTGTCTCGGGGTCACTGTCCCAGTGCTGGTACTCACCGTCTCCGGGTCACTGTCCCAGTGCTTCTACTCACTGTCTCAGGGTCTGTGTCCCAGTGCTGGTACTCACTGTCTCAGGGTCTGTGTCCCAGTGCTGGTACTCACTGTCTCGGGGTCACTGTCCCAGTGCTGGTACTCACTGTCTCGGGGTCACTGTCCCAGTGCTGGTACTCACTGTCTCGGGGTCTGTGTCCCAGTGCTGGTACTCACTGTCTCGGGGTCTGTGTCCCAGTGCTGGTACTCACTGTCTCGGGGTCATTGTCCCAGTGCTGGTACTCACTGTCTCGGGGTCTGTGCCCCAGTGCTGGTACTCACTGTCTCGGGGTCACTGTCCCAGTGCTGGTACTCACTGTCTCGGGGTCTGTGTCCCAGTGCTGGTACTCACTGTCTCGGGGTCTGTGTCCCAGTGCTGGTACTCACTGTCTCGGGGTCTGTGTCCCAGCGCTGGTACTCACTGTCTCGGGGTCACTGTCCCAGTGCTGGTACTCACTGTCTCGGGGTCACTGTCCGAGTGCTGGTACTCACTGTCTCGAGGTCTGTGTCCCAGTGCTGGTACTCACTGTCTCGGGGTCACTGTCCCAGTGCTGGTACTCACTGTCTCGGGGTCTGTGTCCCAGTGCTGGTACTCACTGTCTCGGGGTCACTGTCCCAGTGCTGGTACTCACTGTCTCCGGGTCACTGTCGCAGTGCTGGTACTCACTGTCTCAGTGCTGGTACTCACTGTCTCGGGGTCACTGTCCCAGTGCTGGTACTCACTGTCTCGGGGTCTGTGTCCCAGTGCTGGTACTCACTGTCTCGGGGTCACTGTCCCAGTGCTGGTACTCACTGTCTCGGGGTCTGTGTCCCAGTGCTGGTAATCACTGTCTCGGGGTCACTGTCCGAGTGCTGGTACTCACTGTCTCGGGGTCACTGTCCCAGTGCTGGTACTCACTGTCTCGGGGCCTGTGTCCCAGTGCTGGTACTCACTGTCTCGGGGTCTGTGTCCCAGTGCTGGTACTCACTGTCTCGGGGTCTGTGTCCCAGTGCTGGTACTCACTGTCTCGGGGTCACTGTCCCAGTGCTGGTACTCACTGTCTCCGGGTCACTGTCCCAGTGCTTCAACTCACTGTCTCGGGGTCTGTGTCCCAGTGCTGGTACTCACTGTCTCGGAGTCTGTGTCCCAGTGCTGGTACTCACTGTCTCGGGGTCTGTGCCCCAGTGCTGGTACTCACTGTCTCGGGGTCACTGTCCCAGTGCTGTTACTCACTGTCTCGGGGTCACTGTCCCAGTGCTGTTACTCACTGTCTCGGGGTCACTGTCCCAGTGCTGGTACTCACTGTCTCGGGGTCACTGTCCCCAGTGCTGGTACTCACTGTCTCGGGGTCACTGTCCCCAGTGCTGGTACTCACTGTCTCGGGGTCACTGTCCCAGTGCTGGTACTCAGTCTCGGGGTCACTGTCCCAGTGCTGGTATTCACTGTCTCGGGGTCACTGTCCCAGTGCTGGTACTCACTGTCTCGGGGTCTGTGTCCCAGTACTGGTACTCACTGTCTCGGGGTCACTGTCCCAGTGCTGGTACTCACTGTCTCGGGGTCACTGTCCCAGTGCTGGTACTCACTGTCTCGGGGTCTGTGCCCCAGTGCTGGTACTCACTGTCTTGGGGTCACTGTCCCAGTGCTGGTACTCACTGTCTCGGGGTCTGTGTCCCAGTGCTGGTACTCACTGTCTCGGGGTCACTGTCCCAGTGCTGGTACTCACTGTCTCGGGGTCACTGTCCCCAGTGCTGGTACTCACTGTCTCGGGGTCACTGTCCCAGTGCTGGTACTCACTGTCTCGGGGTCTGTGTCCCAGTGCTGGTAATCACTGTCTCGGGGTCACTGTCCCAGTGCTGGTAATCACTGTCTCGGGGTCACTGTCCCCAGTGCTGGTACTCACTGTCTCGGGGTCACTGTCCCAGTGCTGGTACTCACTGTCTCAGGGTCACTGTCCCAGTGCTGGTACTCACTGTCTCGGGGTCACTGTCCCAGTGCTGGTAATCACTGTCTCGGGGTCACTGTCCCAGTGCTGGTAATCACTGTCTCGGGGTCACTGTCCCAGTGCTGGTACTCACTGTCTCGGGGTCACTGTCCCAGTGCTGGTACTCACTGTCTCAGGGTCACTGTCCCAGTGCTGGTACTCACTGTCTCGGGGTCTGTGTCCCAGTGCTGGTACTCACTGTCTCGGGGTCACTGTCCCAGTGCTGGTACTCACTGTCTCGGGGTCTGTGCCCCAGTGCTGGTACTCACTGTCTCGGGGTCATTGTCCCAGTGCTGGTACTCACTGTCTCGGGGTCTGTGTCCCAGTGCTGGTACTCACTGTCTCGGGGTCTGTGCCCCAGTGCTGGTACTCACTCTCTCGGGGTCATTGTCCCAGTGCTGGAACTCACTGTCTCGGGGTCTGTGCCCCAGTGCTGGTACTCACTGTCTCGGGGTCACTGTCCCAGTGCTGGTACTCACTGTCTCGGGGTCTGTGTCCCAGTGCTGGTACTCACTGTCTCGGGGTCTGTGCCCCAGTGCTGGTACTCACTGTCTTGGGGTCACTGTCCCAGTGCTGGTACTCACTGTCTCGGGGTCTGTGTCCTAGTGCTGGTACTCACTGTCTTGGGGTCACTGTCCCAGTGCTGGTACTCACTGTCTCGGGGTCACTGTCCCAGTGCTGGTACTCACCGTCTCCGGGTCACTGTCCCAGTGCTGGTACTCACTGTCTCGGGGTCTGTGCCCCAGTACCGGTACTCACTGTCTCGGGGTCACTGTCCCAGTGCTGGTACTCACTGTCTCAGGGTCTGTGTCCCAGTGCTGGTACTCACTGTCTCGGGGTCACTGTCCCAGTGCTGGTACTCACTGTCTCGGGGTCACTGTCCCAGTGCTGGTACTCACTGTCTCAGGGTCTGTGTCCCAGTGCTGGTACTCACTCTCTCGGGGTCTGTGTCCCAGTGCTGGTACTCACTGTCTCGGGGTCACTGTCCCAGTACCGGTACTCACTGTCTCGGGGTCACTGTCCCAGTGCTGGTACTCACTGTCTCAGGGTCTGTGTCCCAGTGCTGGTACTCACTGTCTCGGGGTCACTGTCCCAGTGCTGGTACTCACTGTCTCGGGGTCACTGTCCCAGTGCTGGTACTCACTGTCTCGGGGTCTGTGTCCCAGTGCTGGTACTCACTGTCTCGGGGTCATTGTCCCAGTGCTGGTACTCACTGTCTCGGGGTCTGTGCCCCAGTGCTGGTACTCACTCTCTCGGGGTCACTGTCCCAGTGCTGGTACTCACTGTCTCGGGGTCTGTGCCCCAGTGCTGGTACTCACTGTCTCGGGGTCACTGTCCCAGTGCTGGTACTCACTGTCTCGGGGTCACTGTCCCAGTGCTGGTACTCACTATCTCGGGGTCTGTGTCCCAGTGCTGGTACTCACTATCTCGGGGTCACTGTCCCAGTGCTGGTACTCACTGTCTCGGGGTCTGTGTCCCAGTGCTGGTACTCACTGTCTCGGGGTCTGTGTCCCAGTGCTGGTACTCACTGTCTCGGGGTCACTGTCCCAGTGCTGGTACTCACTGTCTCGGGGTCACTGTCCCAGTGCTGGTACTCACTATCTCGGGGTCACTGTCCCAGTGCTGCTACTCACGGTCTCGGGGTCTGTGTCCCAGTGCTGGTACTCACTGTCTCGGTGTCTGTGTCCCAGTGCTGGTACTCACTGTCTCGGGGTCTGTGTCCCAGTGCTGGTACTCACTGTCTCGGGGTCTGTGTCCCAGTGCTGGTACTCACTGTCTCGGGGTCACTGTCCCAGTGCTGGTACTCACTATCTCGGGGTCACTGTCCCAGTGCTGGTACTCACTGTCTCGGGGTCACTGTCCCAGTGCTGGTACTCACTGTCTCGGGGTCTGTGCCCAGGTGCTGGTACTCACTATCTCGGGGTCACTGTCCCAGTGCTGGTAATCACTGTCTCGGGGTCACTGTCCCAGTGCTGGTACTCACTGTCTCGGGGTCTGTGTCCCAGTGCTGGTACTCACTGTCTCGGGGTCACTGTCCCAGTGCTGGTACTCACTCTCTCGGGGTCACTGTCCCAATGCTGGTACTCACTGTCTCGGGGTCACTGTCCCAGTGCTGGTACTCACTGTCTCGGGGTCTGTGTCCCAGTGCTGGTACTCACTGTCTCGGGGTCACTGTCCCAGTGCTGGTACTCACTCTCTCGGGGTCTGTGTCCCAGTGCTGGTACTCACTGTCTCGGGGTCACTGCCCCAGTGCTGGTACTCACTGTCTCGGGGTCTGTGTCCCAGTGCTGGTACTCACTGTCTCGGGGTCACTGTCCCAGTGCTGGTACTCACCGTCTCCGGGTCACTGTCCCAGTGCTGGTACTCACTGTCTCGGGGTCACTGTCCCAGTACCGGTACTCACTGTCTCGGGGTCACTGTCCCAGTGCTGGTACTCACTGTCTCAGGGTCTGTGTCCCAGTGCTGGTACTCACTCTCTCGGGGTCACTGTCCCAGTGCTGGTACTCACTGTCTCGGGGTCACTGTCCCAGTGCTGGTACTCACTGTCTCGGGGTCTGTGTCCCAGTGCTGGTACTCACTGTCTCGGGGTCTGTGTCCCAGTGCTGGTACTCACTGTCTCGGGGTCATTGTCCCAGTGCTGGTACTCACTGTCTCGGGGTCTGTGCCCCAGTGCTGGTACTCACTGTCTCGGGGTCACTGTCCCAGTGCTGGTACTCACTGTCTCGGGGTCTGTGTCCCAGTGCTGGTACTCACTGTCTCGGGGTCTGTGTCCCAGTGCTGGTACTCACTGTCTCGGGGTCTGTGTCCCAGCGCTGGTACTCACTGTCTCGGGGTCACTGTCCCAGTGCTGGTACTCACTGTCTCGGGGTCACTGTCCGAGTGCTGGTACTCACTGTCTCGAGGTCTGTGTCCCAGTGCTGGTACTCACTGTCTCGGGGTCACTGTCCCAGTGCTGGTACTCACTGTCTCGGGGTCTGTGTCCCAGTGCTGGTACTCACTGTCTCGGGGTCACTGTCCCAGTGCTGGTACTCACTGTCTCCGGGTCACTGTCGCAGTGCTGGTACTCACTGTCTCAGTGCTGGTACTCACTGTCTCGGGGTCACTGTCCCAGTGCTGGTACTCACTGTCTCGGGGTCTGTGTCCCAGTGCTGGTACTCACTGTCTCGGGGTCACTGTCCCAGTGCTGGTACTCACTGTCTCGGGGTCTGTGTCCCAGTGCTGGTAATCACTGTCTCGGGGTCACTGTCCGAGTGCTGGTACTCACTGTCTCGGGGTCACTGTCCCAGTGCTGGTACTCACTGTCTCGGGGCCTGTGTCCCAGTGCTGGTACTCACTGTCTCGGGGTCTGTGTCCCAGTGCTGGTATTCACTGTCTCGGGGTCTGTGTCCCAGTGCTGGTACTCACTGTCTCGGGGTCACTGTCCCAGTGCTGGTACTCACTGTCTCGGGGTCACTGTCCCAGTGCTGGTACTCACTATCTCGGGGTCACTGTCCCAGTGCTGGTACTCACGGTCTCGGGGTCTGTGTCCCAGTGCTGGTACTCACTGTCTCGGTGTCTGTGTCCCAGTGCTGGTACTCACTGTCTCGGGGTCACTGTCCCAGTGCTGGTACTCACTGTCTCGGGGTCTGTGTCCCAGTGCTGGTACTCACTGTCTCGGGGTCTGTGTCCCAGTGCTGGTACTCACTGTCTCGGGGTCACTGTCCCAGTGCTGGTACTCACTGTCTCGGGGTCTGTGTCCCAGTGCTGGTACTCACTGTCTCGGGGTCACTGTCCCAGTGCTGGTACTCACTCTCTCGGGGTCTGTGTCCCAGTGCTGGTACTCACTGTCTCGGGGTCTGTGTCCCAGTGCTGGTACTCACTGTCTCGGGGTCACTGTCCCAGTGCTGGTACTCACCGTCTCAGGGTCACTGTCCCAGTGCTGGTACTCACTGTCTCGGGGTCACTGTCCCAGTGCTGGTACTCACTGTCTCGGGGTCACTGTCCCAGTGCTTCTACTCACTGTCTCGGGGTCACTGTCCCAGTGCTGGTACTCACTGTCTCGGGGTCACTGTCCCCAGTGCTGGTACTCACTGTCTCGGGGTCACTGTCCCAGTGCTGGTACTCACTGTCTCGGGGTCACTGTCCCAGTACTGGTACTCACTCTCTCGGGGTCACTGTCCCAGTGCTGGTACTCACTGTCTCGCGGTCACTGTCCCAGTGCTGGTACTCACTGTCTCGGGGTCTGTGTCCCAGTGCTGGTACTCACTGTCTCGGGGTCTGTGTCCCAGTGCTGGTACTCACTGTCTCGGGGTCACTGTCCCAGTGCTGGTACTCACTATCTCGGGGTCACTGTCCCAGTGCTGGTACTCACTATCTCGGGGTCACTGTCCCAGTGCTGGTACTCACGGTCTCGGGGTCTGTGTCCCAGTGCTGGTACTCACTGTCTCGGGGTCATTGTCCCAGTGCTGGTACTCACTGTCTCGGGGTCACTGTCCCAGTGCTGGTACTCGCTGTCTCGGGGTCTGTGCCCCAGTGCTGGTACTCACTGTCTCGGGGTCTGTGTCCCAGTGCTGGTACTCACTGTCTCAGGGTCACTGTCCCAGTGCTGGTAATCACTGTCTCGGGGTCACTGTCCCCAGTGCTGGTACTCACTGTCTCGGGGTCACTGTCCCAGTGCTGGTACTCACTGTCTCGGGGTCACTGTCCCAGTGCTGGTACTCACTGTCTCAGGGTCACTGTCCCAGTGCTGGTACTCACTGTCTCGGGGTCACTGTCCCAGTGCTGGTACTTACTGTCTCAGGGTCACTGTCCCAGTGCTGGTACTCACTGTCTCGGGGTCACTGTCCCAGTGCTGGTAATCACTGTCTCGGGGTCACTGTCCCAGTGCTGGTAATCACTGTCTCGGGGTCACTGTCCCCAGTGCTGGTACTCACTGTCTCGGGGTCACTGTCCCAGTGCTGGTACTCACTGTCTCAGGGTCACTGTCCCAGTGCTGGTACTCACTGTCTCGGGGTCACTGTCCCAGTGCTGGTAATCACTGTCTCGGGGTCACTGTCCCAGTGCTGGTAATCACTGTCTCGGGGTCACTGTCCCAGTGCTGGTACTCACTGTCTCGGGGTCACTGTCCCAGTGCTGGTACTCACTGTCTCAGGGTCACTGTCCCAGTGCTGGTACTCACTGTCTCGGGGTCTGTGTCCCAGTGCTGGTACTCACTGTCTCGGGGTCACTGTCCCAGTGCTGGTACTCACTGTCTCGGGGTCTGTGCCCTAGTGCTGGTACTCACTGTCTCGGGGTCATTGTCCCAGTGCTGGTACTCACTGTCTCGGGGTCTGTGTCCCAGTGCTGGTACTCACTGTCTCGGGGTCTGTGCCCCAGTGCTGGTACTCACTCTCTCGGGGTCATTGTCCCAGTGCTGGAACTCACTGTCTCGGGGTCTGTGCCCCAGTGCTGGTACTCACTGTCTCGGGGTCACTGTCCCAGTGCTGGTACTCACTGTCTCGGGGTCTGTGTCCCAGTGCTGGTACTCACTGTCTCGGGGTCTGTGCCCCAGTGCTGGTACTCACTGTCTTGGGGTCACTGTCCCAGTGCTGGTACTCACTGTCTCGGGGTCTGTGTCCTAGTGCTGGTACTCACTGTCTTGGGGTCACTGTCCCAGTGCTGGTACTCACTGTCTCAGGGTCTGTGTCCCAGTGCTGGTACTCACTCTCTCGGGGTCTGTGTCCCAGTGCTGGTACTCACTGTCTCGGGGTCACTGTCCCAGTGCTGGTACTCACTGTCTCGGGGTCACTGTCCCAGTGCTGGTACTCACTGTCTCGGGGTCACTGTCCCAGTGCTGGTACTCAGTGTCTCAGGGTCTGTGTCCCAGTGCTGGTACTCACTGTCTCGGGGTCACTGTCCCAGTGCTGGTACTCACTGTCTCGGGGTCACTGTCCCAGTGCTGGTACTCACTGTCTCGGGGTCTGTGTCCCAGTGCTGGTACTCACTGTCTCGGGGTCATTGTCCCAGTGCTGGTACTCACTGTCTCGGGGTCTGTGCCCCAGTGCTGGTACTCACTGTCTCGGGGTCACTGTCCCAGTGCTGGTACTCACTGTCTCGGGGTCTGTGTCCCAGTGCTGGTACTCACTGTCTCGGGGTCATTGTCCCAGTGCTGGTACTCACTGTCTCGGGGTCTGTGCCCCAGTGCTGGTACTCACTGTCTCGGGGTCACTGTCCCAGTGCTGGTACTCACTGTCTCGGGGTCTGTGTCCCAGTGCTGGTACTCACTGTCTCGGGGTCACTGTCCCAGTGCTGGTACTCACTGTCTCGGGGTCTGTGTCCCAGTGCTGGTACTCACTGTCTCGGGGTCACTGTCCCAGTGCTGGTACTCACTGTCTCGGGGTCACTGTCCCAGTGCTGGTACTCACTGTTTCGGGGTCACTGTCCGAGTGCTGGTACTCACTGTCTCGGGGTCACTGTCCCAGTGCTGGTACTCACTGTCTCGGGGCCTGTGTCCCAGTGCTGGTACTCACTGTCTCGGGGTCTGTGTCCCAGTGCTGGTACTCACTGTCTCGGGGTCTGTGTCCCAGTGCTGGTACTCACTGTCTCGGGGTCACTGTCCCAGTGCTGGTACTCACTGTCTCGGGGTCTGTGTCCCAGTGCTGGTACTCACTGTCTCCGGGTCACTGTCCCAGTGCTTCAACTCACTGTCTCGGGGTCTGTGTCCCAGTGCTGGTACTCACTGTCTCGGGGTCTGTGTCCCAGTGCTGGTACTCACTGTCTCGGGGTCACTGTCCCAGTGCTGGTACTCACTGTCTCGGGGTCACTGTCCCCAGTGCTGGTACTCACTGTCTCGGGGTCACTGTCCCAGTGCTGGTACTCACTGTCTCGGGGTCACTGTCCCAGTGCTGGTACTCACTGTCTCAGGGTCACTGTCCCAGTGCTGGTACTCACTGTCTCGGGGTCACTGTCCCAGTGCTGGTAATCACTGTCTCGGGGTCACTGTCCCCAGTGCTGGTACTCACTGTCTCGGGGTCACTGTCCCAGTGCTGGTACTCACTGTCTCGGGGTCACTGTCCCAGTGCTGGTACTCACTGTCTCAGGGTCACTGTCCCAGTGCTGGTACTCACTGTCTCGGGGTCACTGTCCCAGTGCTGGTACTCACTGTCTCAGGGTCACTGTCCCAGTGCTGGTACTCACTGTCTCGGGGTCACTGTCCCAGTGCTGGTAATCACTGTCTCGGGGTCACTGTCCCAGTGCTGGTAATCACTGTCTCGGGGTCACTGTCCCCAGTGCTGGTACTCACTGTCTCGGGGTCACTGTCCCAGTGCTGGTACTCACTGTCTCAGGGTCACTGTCCCAGTGCTGGTACTCACTGTCTCGGGGTCACTGTCCCAGTGCTGGTAATCACTGTCTCGGGGTCACTGTCCCAGTGCTGGTAATCACTGTCTCGGGGTCACTGTCCCAGTGCTGGTACTCACTGTCTCGGGGTCACTGTCCCAGTGCTGGTACTCACTGTCTCAGGGTCACTGTCCCAGTGCTGGTACTCACTGTCTCGGGGTCTGTGTCCCAGTGCTGGTACTCACTGTCTCGGGGTCACTGTCCCAGTGCTGGTACTCACTGTCTCGGGGTCTGTGCCCCAGTGCTGGTACTCACTGTCTCGGGGTCATTGTCCCAGTGCTGGTACTCACTGTCTCGGGGTCTGTGTCCCAGTGCTGGTACTCACTGTCTCGGGGTCTGTGCCCCAGTGCTGGTACTCACTCTCTCGGGGTCATTGTCCCAGTGCTGGAACTCACTGTCTCGGGGTCTGTGCCCCAGTGCTGGTACTCACTGTCTCGGGGTCACTGTCCCAGTGCTGGTACTCACTGTCTCGGGGTCTGTGTCCCAGTGCTGGTACTCACTGTCTCGGGGTCTGTGCCCCAGTGCTGGTACTCACTGTCTTGGGGTCACTGTCCCAGTGCTGGTACTCACTGTCTCGGGGTCTGTGTCCTAGTGCTGGTACTCACTGTCTTGGGGTCACTGTCCCAGTGCTGGTACTCACTGTCTCGGGGTCACTGTCCCAGTGCTGGTACTCACCGTCTCCGGGTCACTGTCCCAGTGCTGGTACTCACTGTCTCGGGGTCTGTGCCCCAGTACCGGTACTCACTGTCTCGGGGTCACTGTCCCAGTGCTGGTACTCACTGTCTCAGGGTCTGTGTCCCAGTGCTGGTACTCACTGTCTCGGGGTCACTGTCCCAGTGCTGGTACTCACTGTCTCAGGGTCTGTGTCCCAGTGCTGGTACTCACTGTCTCGGGGTCTGTGTCCCAGTGCTGGTACTCACTGTCTCGGGGTCTGTGTCCCAGTGCTGGTACTCACTGTCTCGGGGTCTGTGTCCCAGTACCGGTACTCACTGTCTCGGGGTCACTGTCCCAGTGCTGGTACTCACTGTCTCAGGGTCTGTGTCCCAGTGCTGGTACTCACTGTCTCGGGGTCACTGTCCCAGTGCTGGTACTCACTGTCTCGGGGTCACTGTCCCAGTGCTGGTACTCACTGTCTCGGGGTCTGTGTCCCAGTGCTGGTACTCACTGTCTCGGGGTCTGTGTCCCAGTGCTGGTACTCACTGTCTCGGGGTCACTGTCCCAGTGCTGGTACTCACTGTCTCGGGGTCACTGTCCCCAGTGCTGGTACTCACTGTCTCGGGGTCACTGTCCCAGTGCTGGTACTCACTGTCTCGGGGTCACTGTCCCAGTACCGGTACTCACTGTCTCGGGGTCACTGTCCCAGTGCTGGTACTCACTGTCTCGGGGTCTGTGTCCCAGTGCTGGTACTCACTGTCTCGGGGTCACTGTCCCCAGTGCTGGTACTCACTGTCTCGGGGTCACTGTCCCAGTGCTGGTACTCAGTGTCTCAGGGTCTGTGTCCCAGTGCTGGTACTCACTGTCTCGGGGTCACTGTCCCAGTGCTGGTACTCACTGTCTCGGGGTCACTGTCCCAGTGCTGGTACTCACTGTCTCGGGGTCTGTGTCCCAGTGCTGGTACTCACTGTCTCGGGGTCATTGTCCCAGTGCTGGTACTCACTGTCTCGGGGTCTGTGCCCCAGTGCTGGTACTCACTGTCTCGGGGTCACTGTCCCAGTGCTGGTACTCACTGTCTCGGGGTCTGTGTCCCAGTGCTGGTACTCACTGTCTCGGGGTCATTGTCCCAGTGCTGGTACTCACTGTCTCGGGGTCTGTGCCCCAGTGCTGGTACTCACTGTCTCGGGGTCACTGTCCCAGTGCTGGTACTCACTGTCTCGGGGTCTGTGTCCCAGTGCTGGTACTCACTGTCTCGGGGTCACTGTCCCAGTGCTGGTACTCACTGTCTCGGGGTCTGTGTCCCAGTGCTGGTACTCACTGTCTCGGGGTCACTGTCCCAGTGCTGGTACTCACTGTCTCGGGGTCACTGTCCCAGTGCTGGTACTCACTGTTTCGGGGTCACTGTCCGAGTGCTGGTACTCACTGTCTCGGGGTCACTGTCCCAGTGCTGGTACTCACTGTCTCGGGGCCTGTGTCCCAGTGCTGGTACTCACTGTCTCGGGGTCTGTGTCCCAGTGCTGGTACTCACTGTCTCGGGGTCTGTGTCCCAGTGCTGGTACTCACTGTCTCGGGGTCACTGTCCCAGTGCTGGTACTCACTGTCTCGGGGTCACTGTCCCAGTGCTGGTACTCACTGTTTCGGGGTCACTGTCCGAGTGCTGGTACTCACTGTCTCGGGGTCACTGTCCCAGTGCTGGTACTCACTGTCTCGGGGCCTGTGTCCCAGTGCTGGTACTCACTGTCTCGGGGTCTGTGTCCCAGTGCTGGTACTCACTGTCTCGGGGTCTGTGTCCCAGTGCTGGTACTCACTGTCTCCGGGTCACTGTCCCAGTGCTTCAACTCACTGTCTCGGGGTCTGTGTCCCAGTGCTGGTACTCACTGTCTCGGGGTCTGTGTCCCAGTGCTGGTACTCACTGTCTCGGGGTCACTGTCCCAGTGCTGGTACTCACTGTCTCGGGGTCACTGTCCCAGTGCTGTTACTCACTGTCTCGGGGTCACTGTCCCAGTGCTGGTACTCACTGTCTCGGGGTCACTGTCCCCAGTGCTGGTACTCACTGTCTCGGGGTCACTGTCCCCAGTGCTGGTACTCACTGTCTCGGGGTCACTGTCCCAGTGCTGGTACTCAGTCTCGGGGTCACTGTCCCAGTGCTGGTACTCACTGTCTCGGTGTCTGTGCCCAGGTGCTGGTACTCACTGTCTCGGGGTCACTGTCCCAGTGCTGGTATTCACTGTCTCGGGGTCACTGTCCCAGTGCTGGTACTCACTATCTCGGGGTCACTGTCCCAGTGCTGGTACTCACTGTCTCGGGGTCTGTGTCCCAGTGCTGGTACTCACTGTCTCGGGGTCTGTGTCCCAGTGCTGGTACTCACTGTCTCGGGGTCACTGTCCCAGTGCTGGTACTCACTATCTCGGGGTCACTGTCCCAGTGCTGGTACTCACTGTCTCGGGGTCACTGTCCCAGTGCTGGTACTCACTGTCTCGGGGTCTGTGCCCAGGTGCTGGTACTCACTATCTCGGGGTCACTGTCCCAGTGCTGGTAATCACTGTCTCGGGGTCACTGTCCCAGTGCTGGTACTCACTGTCTCGGGGTCTGTGTCCCAGTGCTGGTACTCACTGTCTCGGGGTCACTGTCCCAGTGCTGGTACTCACTCTCTCGGGGTCACTGTCCCAATGCTGGTACTCACTGTCTCGGGGTCACTGTCCCAGTGCTGGTACTCACTGTCTCGGGGTCTGTGTCCCAGTGCTGGTACTCACTGTCTCGGGGTCACTGTCCCAGTGCTGGTACTCACTCTCTCGGGGTCTGTGTCCCAGTGCTGGTACTCACTGTCTCGGGGTCACTGCCCCAGTGCTGGTACTCACTGTCTCGGGGTCTGTGTCCCAGTGCTGGTACTCACTGTCTCGGGGTCACTGTCCCAGTGCTGGTACTCACCGTCTCCGGGTCACTGTCCCAGTGCTTCTACTCACTGTCTCAGGGTCTGTGTCCCAGTGCTGGTACTCACTGTCTCAGGGTCTGTGTCCCAGTGCTGGTACTCACTGTCTCGGGGTCACTGTCCCAGTGCTGGTACTCACTGTCTCGGGGTCACTGTCCCAGTGCTGGTACTCACTGTCTCGGGGTCTGTGTCCCAGTGCTGGTACTCACTGTCTCGGGGTCTGTGTCCCAGTGCTGGTACTCACTGTCTCGGGGTCATTGTCCCAGTGCTGGTACTCACTGTCTCGGGGTCTGTGCCCCAGTGCTGGTACTCACTGTCTCGGGGTCACTGTCCCAGTGCTGGTACTCACTGTCTCGGGGTCTGTGTCCCAGTGCTGGTACTCACTGTCTCGGGGTCTGTGTCCCAGTGCTGGTACTCACTGTCTCGGGGTCTGTGTCCCAGCGCTGGTACTCACTGTCTCGGGGTCACTGTCCCAGTGCTGGTACTCACTGTCTCGGGGTCACTGTCCGAGTGCTGGTACTCACTGTCTCGAGGTCTGTGTCCCAGTGCTGGTACTCACTGTCTCGGGGTCACTGTCCCAGTGCTGGTACTCTCTGTCTCGGGGTCTGTGTCCCAGTGCTGGTACTCACTGTCTCGGGGTCACTGTCCCAGTGCTGGTACTCACTGTCTCCGGGTCACTGTCGCAGTGCTGGTACTCACTGTCTCAGTGCTGGTACTCACTGTCTCGGGGTCACTGTCCCAGTGCTGGTACTCACTGTCTCGGGGTCTGTGTCCCAGTGCTGGTACTCACTGTCTCGGGGTCACTGTCCCAGTGCTGGTACTCACTGTCTCGGGGTCTGTGTCCCAGTGCTGGTAATCACTGTCTCGGGGCCTGTGTCCCAGTGCTGGTACTCACTGTCTCGGGGTCTGTGTCCCAGTGCTGGTACTCACTGTCTCGGGGTCTGTGTCCCAGTGCTGGTACTCACTGTCTCGGGGTCACTGTCCCAGTGCTGGTACTCACTGTCTCCGGGTCACTGTCCCAGTGCTTCAACTCACTGTCTCGGGGTCTGTGTCCCAGTGCTGGTACTCACTGTCTCGGAGTCTGTGTCCCAGTGCTGGTACTCACTGTCTCGGGGTCTGTGCCCCAGTGCTGGTACTCACTGTCTCGGGGTCACTGTCCCAGTGCTGTTACTCACTGTCTCGGGGTCACTGTCCCAGTGCTGTTACTCACTGTCTCGGGGTCACTGTCCCAGTGCTGGTACTCACTGTCTCGGGGTCACTGTCCCCAGTGCTGGTACTCACTGTCTCGGGGTCACTGTCCCCAGTGCTGGTACTCACTGTCTCGGGGTCACTGTCCCAGTGCTGGTACTCAGTCTCGGGGTCACTGTCCCAGTGCTGGTATTCACTGTCTCGGGGTCACTGTCCCAGTGCTGGTACTCACTGTCTCGGGGTCTGTGTCCCAGTACTGGTACTCACTGTCTCGGGGTCACTGTCCCAGTGCTGGTACTCACTGTCTCGGGGTCACTGTCCCAGTGCTGGTACTCACTGTCTCGGGGTCTGTGCCCCAGTGCTGGTACTCACTGTCTTGGGGTCACTGTCCCAGTGCTGGTACTCACTGTCTCGGGGTCTGTGTCCCAGTGCTGGTACTCACTGTCTCGGAGTCACTGTCCCAGTGCTGGTACTCACTGTCTCGGGGTCACTGTCCCAGTGCTGGTACTCACTGTCTCGGGGTCACTGTCCCAGTGCTGGTACTCACTGTCTCGGGGTCTGTGTCCCAGTACTGGTACTCACTGTCTCGGGGTCACTGTCCCAGTGCTGCTACTCACCGCCCACGTGTACAGCTCCTTCTCCACGGATACCACTGCGAAGTGTGTGTTGCTGGCGCAGACCTGCTGTGCACTCCGCCCGCTCTTGAACAGGTCCAGTTTCTGCGGTGTGGCTTTTCCCCCACCCCAGTAATAAACATCGCTGAACCGACTGGTCACCACGGCGATGGGGGTGTCAGCAGGCATGTTCAGTCTGAGCAGAGAACAGAGATGGTAATCAGAGAGCCCAGAGAAACACTACCCTCCTGACCCCTACCCTGTGACCCTACCGCCCCTGTACTCCTGCCCCATGAATCAACGCACACATTACCCCGCCCCCCGACGCAAGCCGCCTGACCCATCGCATCCTAACCCAATGGCCCCCGACCCCCACCCCCTGAATCAACGCACCCGCCGAACCAACGCGGCTGGCGATCGGTCACACTACACTGTCACCATTGGATCAGACCCGATCCCAAACCACAGAGCAAGGGACTGACCCCCAATCACCCCATCACAACCTTCACTACAACAAACGAGGTGAAGCTATTCAATCACAAGGTAGCTCCACTGGACAAGGAGGTGCTGTGGACAGATTGGTACCCGCCTAGTCTGGGACACCAGCTCACGGGCACAGAGAATTTGGGCCTGCTCTCCACCGAGACAACACATTGCACTGGGGCTCCGGGGCGGGACAGGGCGAGGGGGAGGGAGGGCGGGACGGGGAATGAGACAGAGTCTTGGCTCCTGCTCACACTCCGGGGACTCTCCCCATGTGGGGAGGTCAGGTGGATTTAAGTGTAATGGCTCAAATACCCCAGTGAGAGTCAGCACCTTCAGGAGAGGAGGGGACCCGTACCCCAGTGAGAGTCTGCACCTTCAGGAGAGGAGGGGACCCGTACCCCAGTGAGAGTCAGCACCTTCAGGAGAGGAGGGGACCCGTACCCCAGTGAGAGTCAGCACCTTCAGGAGAGGAGGGGACCCGTACCCCAGTGAGAGTCAGCACCTTCAGGAGAGGAGGGGACCCGTACCCCAGTGAGAGTCAGCACCTTCAGGAGAGGAGGGGACCCGTACCCCAGTGAGAGTCAGCAACTTCAGGAGAGTGGACCCATACCCCAGTGAGAGTCAGCACCTTCAGGAGAGGAGGGGACCCGTACCCCAGTGAGAGTCAGCACCTTCAGGACAGGAGAGGACCCGTACACCAGTGAGAGTCAGCACCTTCAGGAGAGGAGGGGACCCGTACACCAGTGAGAGTCAGCACCTTCAGGAGAGGAGGGGACCCGTACCCCAGTGAGAGTCAGCACCTTCAGGAGAGGAGGGGACCCGTACCCCAGTGAGAGTCAACACCTTCAGGAGAGGAGGGGACCCGTACCCCAGTGAGAGTCAGCACCTTCAGGAGAGGAGGGGACCCGTACCCCAGTGAGAGTCAGCACCTTCAGGAGAGGAGGGGACCCGTACCCCAGTGAGAGTCAGCACCTTCAGGAGAGGAGGGGACCCGTACCCCAGTGAGAGTCAGCACCTTCAGGAGAGGAGGGGACCCGTACCCCAGTGAGAGTCAGCACCTTCAGGAGAGGAGGGGACCCGTACCCCAGTGAGAGTCAGCACCTTCAGGAGAGGAGGGGACCCGTACCCCAGTGAGAGTCAGCACCTTCAGGAGAGGAGGGGACCCGTACCCCAGTGAGAGTCAGCACCTTCAGGAGAGGAGGGGACCCGTACCCCAGTGAGAGTCAGCACCTTCAGGAGAGGAGGGGACCCATACCCCAGTGAGAGTCAGCACCTTCAGGAGAGGAGGGGACCCGTACCCCAGTGAGAGTCAGCACCTTCAGGAGAGGAGGGGACCCATACCCCAGTGAGAGTCAGCACCTTCAGGAGAGGAGGGGACTCATCCCCTGGACCTGATGGCTTACATCCTAGGGTCTTGAGGGAAGTGGCGGTAGGGATTGTGGATACATTGGTAATAATTTTCCAAAACTCCCTGGACTCAACAAAGGTCCCGGCAGATTGGAAAACTGCTAATGTAACACCCTTATTTAAAAAGGGTAGTAGGCAGAAGGCTGGAAACTATAGACCTGTTAGCCTAACATCTGTGGTTGGTAAAATGTTAGAGTCCATTATTAAGGAGACAGTAACGGGACATTTGGATAAACATAATTTAATGGGACAAACTCAGCATGGTTTTATGAAGGGGAAGTCATGTTTGACAAATTTGCTTGAGTTCTTTGAGGAAGTAACATACAGGGTGGATAAAGGAGAACCAGTGGATGTAGTGTATTTAGACTTCCAAAAGGCATTTGACAAGGTGCCACACAAAAGATTATTGCTCAAGATAAAAAATCATGGGATTGGGGGTAATATTGTGGTGTGGGTGGAGAATTGGCTCTCTAACAGAAAGCAGAGAGTTGGGATAAATGGTTCATTCGCATACTGGCAATCAGTAACTAGTGGTGTTCCACAGGGGTCAGTGCTGGGTCCCCAACTCTTTACAATCTATATTAACGATTTGGAGGAGGGGACCGAGTGTAACATATCAAAGTTTGCAGATGATACAAAGATGGGAGGGAAAGTAGTGAGTGAGGAGGACATAAAAAACCTGCAAAGTGACATAGACAGGCTAAGTAAGTGGGCAGAGATTTGGCAGATGGAATACAATACTGGAAAGTGTGAGGTTATGCACTTTGGCAGGAAAAATCGTGGAGCAAGTTATTATCTTAATGGCAAGAAACTGGAAAGTACTGTAGTACAAAGGGATCTGGGGGTCCTGGTGCACGAAACACAAATAGTATGCAGGTGCAGCAAGTGATCAAGAAGGCCAATGGAATGTTGGCTTTCATTGCTAGGGGGATAGAATATAAAAACAGGGAGGTATTGCTGCAGTTGTACAAGGTATTGGTGAGACCGCACCTGGAATACTGCATACAGTTTTGGTGTCCATACTTAAGAAAAGACATACTTGCTCTCGAGTCAGTACAAAGAAGGTTCACTCGGTTAATCCCGGGGATGAGGGGGTGGTCATATGAGGAGAGGTTGAGTAGATTGGGACTCTACTCATTGGAGTTCAGAAGAATGAGAGGCGATCTTATTGAAACATATAAGATTGTGAAGGGGCTTGATCGGGTGGATGCGATGAGCATGTTCCCAATGATGGGTGAAACTAGAACTAGGGGGCATAATCTTAAAATAAGGGGCTGCTCTTTCAAAACTGAGATGAGGAGAAACTTCTTCACTCAGAGGGTGGTAGGTTTGTGGAATTTGCTGCCCCAGAAAGCTGTGGAAGCTACATCATTAAATAAATTTAAAACAGAAATAGATAGTTTCCTAGAAGTAAAGGGAATTAAGGGTTACGGGGAGCGGGCAGGAAATTGGACATGAGTCTAGGTTCGGAATGGTCATGGCCCTGTGGGTAGTGGAGCGGGCCCAGGGGCCGTGTAGCCTGATCCTGCTCCTACTTCTTGTGTTCTAATTCTGTGTTAGATTTCAGGAGATGGTTTTATTCCTGTTCCTGGCTGGGGTGGAGATCGCCTTTACAGAAGGTAAGTACTGTAGAAAATATAGGGACAGAGTGATCTCCTGGACGAGTTTCGATCGCCTAGATGGGTCGGAGAGGAATTTCCCAGATTTTTTCTCCCAAATTGGCCATTGTGTTTTTTATCTGGTTTTTCGCCTCTCCCGGGAGATCACATGGGTTCGGGTGGGATGGAGAGTGATAGAAGATTTGAGGTTAGGATCAGATCAGCCATGATCTTATTGAATGGCGGAGCAGGCTCGAGGGGCCGATTGGCCGACTCCTGCTCCTATTTCTTATGTTCTTATTACCCCAGTGAGAGTCAGCACCTTCAGGAGAGGAGGAGACCCGTACCCCAGTGAGAGTCGCTGGGAACTGGCCTTTCATTCCCTGTTGGGAGAACCCACCTGGTTTTTCGGGCTGCTCCATTCAGTTGGGTGACTCTGTCCTCCATTAGCCTGAAAACAAAAGGCAATCAGATCCCAACAACAAACAGGAAGGAGATTCACAGCCAGACTACCAACGCCGAGCCTGATCCCGCGCCAGGGAGAAAGAGAGAGAGGGGGGAGGGAGACCGGCAGGGGGGGGGAAGGGAGACCGGCAGAGGGGGGGGAGGAGGGAGACCGGCAGAGGGGGGGGAGGAGGGAGACCGGCAGAGGGGGGAGGGAGACCGGCAGAGGGGGGGGGGGGGGGGGGGAGGGAGACCGGCAGGGGGGGGAGACCGGCATGGGGGGGGAGGGAGACCGGCAGATGGGGGGGGGGGAGGGAGACCGGCAAGGGGGGGGAGGGAGACCGACAGGGGGGGGGAGAGGCCGACAGGGGGGGGAGAGGCCGACAGGGGGGGGGAGAGACCGACAGGGGGGGGGAGAGAGACCGACGGGGGGGGAGAGAGACCGACGGGGGGGGGGGGAGAGAGAAAATGGGACAAACACCCAATTGAGATCCTACATGCAGAATTCTGTAAAAGTATCCTCCGGACTCAAAGGAAAACAGTAAACAATGCATGCAGGGCGGAACTAGGCCAATATCCATTAATAATCACTATCCAAAAAAGAGCCACCAAATTTTGGAATCACCTACAAATGAGCAATCCCCAATGCTATCACTACGACGCCCTGAAATGCCAAGAGCTGACCATAAAGAAGAATACCCTCAGTCAACTAGTCCTGGGACTCAGTGAAGTAACTACTAACAATACTAACAATAACCAGCCCCAGGACAGTGACAGGGTAACACAAAGAATTCGACCCAACACAATCGTCGCTAAGCAAAAGGAAAAATATCTGACATATTGGGCAGAAACAACAAAAACCCAAAGCAAACTCAATTGCTACTTGGCCCTAAACAGACAATACAACATAGCTGATTACCTGACCATGGTAAAGGATAACAAACTGAGAAGAACCTTGACAAGGTACAGACTTAGCGAACATAGCCTAGCGATCGAAAAAGGCAGACACAGGCAGACCAGGCTGCCAAGAGAGGACAGGATATGCTCTCACTGCAGTCAGGGAGTGGTGGAGACAGAGATGCACTTCCTCACAGCTTGTGGAAAATATCAGGGCATCAGGGAGAATTTCTACCAAAAATTCTCACAAATATGCCCTGATTTCAGAAATCTGAGTGACAACCAAAAACTCCCATTCCTACTGGGAGAGGAGAGAAACTGTATAACACTGGCGGCACACTATGTTACAGCTTGCCATGAACAGAGGGACAACCAGTAAACTAAGAAAAGAATATATATAAACAATGCGAATGTATATTTATACACTCAGGGATATACCTGTTTATACACTGTATGAATAGAACTGCGTTTATGTGCTAAACCATAAATGTATTTTGATGCTTTGGCAACATAAGATGTAACTTATCATGCCAATAAAGCGATTTGAATTGTGAATTGTGAATTGGGAGAGAGACCGACGGGGGGGGGAGAGAGACCGACGGGGGGGGAGAGAGGCCGACAGGGGGGGAGAGAGACCGACAGGGGGGGGGGGAGAGAGACCGACAGGGGGGGGGAGAGAGACCGACAGGGGGGGGGGAGAGAGACCGACGGGGGGGGAGAGAGGCCGACGAGGGGGGGAGAGAGGCCGACGAGGGGGGGGGAGAGAGACCGACGGGGGGGGGGAGAGAGGCCGACGGGGGGGGAAGAGAGGCCGACGAGGGGGGGGAGAGAGACCGACAGGGGGGGAGAGAGGCCGACGGGGGGGGAAGAGAGGCCGACGAGGGGGGGGAGAGAGACCGACAGGGGGGGGAGAGAGACCGACAGGGGGGGGAGAGAGACCGACAGGGGGGGGGGGGAGAGAGACCGACAGGGGGGGGGAGAGAGACCGACAGGGGGGGGGAGAGAGACCGACAGGGGGGGGGAGAGAGACCGACAGGGGGGGGGAGAGAGACCGACAGGGGGGGGGAGAGAGACCGACAGGGGGGGGGAGAGAGACCGACAGGGGGGGGGGAGAGAGACCGACAGGGGGGGGGAGAGAGACCGACAGGGGGGGAGAGAGAGACCGACAGGGGGGGAGAGAGAGACCGACAGGGGGGGAGAGAGACCGACAGGGGGGGAGAGAGACCGACAAGGGGGGGGAGAGAGACCGACAAGGGGGGGGGAGAGACGGACGGGGGGGGGGGCGCGGAGAAAGAGAGAGAGATGAAGGGACAGAGGGCTGGGAGATTCAGCTCCACACTGGCAGCCGCGCCTCACTGCACCCACACGTTACCTCCTCTCTCCGCTCCTACACACTGAACCCAGTCATGTGACAGCGCACTGACCCCAGTCATGTGACGGTCCGGGAGCGCACTGACCCGTCATGTGACGGTCCGGGAGCGCACTGACCCGTCATGTGATGAAAGGAACTCACACTTTGCGGTGGCTGATGATTGGCTGGCTCAGGATCTCCTCCGCTGTTGGTCTCTTCTCAGGATCCTGAAAGAGAGGTAGAGTGAGGGGCATGGTGCATTGTGGGTACTGAGGGGCACGGTGCATTGTGGGTACTGAGGGGCACGCTGCATTGTGGGTACTGAGGGGCACGGTGCATTGTGGGTACTGAGGGGCATTCTGCATTGTGGGTACTGAGGGCATGCTGAATTGTGGGTACTGAGGGGCATGCTGAATTGTGGGTACTGAGGGGCATGGTGCATTGTGGGTACTGAGGGGCACGGTGCATTGTGGGTACTGAGGGGCATTCTGCATTGTGGGTACTGAGGGGCACGGTGCATTGTGGGTACTGAGGGGCATTCTGCATTGTGGGTACTGAGGGGCATGGTGCATTGTGGGTACTGAGGGGCACGGTGCATTGTGGGTACTGAGGGGCACGGTGCATTGTGGGTACTGAGGGGCACGGTGCATTGTGGGTACCGAGGGCATGCTGCATTGTGGGTACTGAGGGCACGGTGCATTGTGGGTACTGATGGGCAAGTTGCATTGTGGGTACTGAGGGCACGGTGCATTGTGGGTACTGAGGGGCATGGTGCATTGTGGGTAGAGGGATGGTGCATTGTGGGTACTGAGGGGGATGGTGCATTGTGGGTACTGAGGGGCATGGTGCATTGTGGGTACTGAGGGGGATGGTGCATTGTGGGTACTGAGGGGGCACGGTGCATTGTGGGTACTGAGGGGCATGGTGCATTGTGGGTACTGAGGGGCACGTTGCATTGTGGGTACTGAGGGCATGGTGCACTGTGGGTACTGAGGGGCATGGTGCATTGTGGGTACTGAGGGGCACGGTGCATTGTGGGTACTGAGGGGGCACAGTGCATTGTGGGTACTGAGGGGGCACAGTGCATTGTGGGTAGAGGGGGCACGGTGCATTGTGGTTACTGAGGGGGCACGGTGCATTGTGGGTACTGAGGGGCACGGTGCATTGTGGGTACTGAGGGGCACGGTGCATTGGGGGTCCTGAGGGGGCACAGTGCATTGTGGGTACTGAGGGCACGGTGCATTGTGGGTACTGAGGGGGCACGGTGCATTGTGGGTAGAGGGGGCACGGTGCATTGTGGTTACTGAGGGGCACGGTGCATTGTGGGTACTGAGGGGCACATTGCATTGTGGGTACTGAGGGGCACGTTGCATTTTGGGTACTGAGGGGGCACAGTGCATTGTGGGTACTGAGGGGGCACAGTGCATTGTGGGTACTGAGGGACATGGTGCCTTATGGGTACTGAGTGAGGGGTTGGAGGGTCCAAGGCCGGAGTGCGGGGAGACTCGAGTGTAACGGCGATCACACTCACCTTGTCCAAACACTCCAAAACTATGGAGCGCGCGTCCTCGCTATATACAGTGGGGTCTACCTCCATTGTACGTGTCCCTCTCACTATCTTCACACACAAGTTCAGCGGGTTCTGGGGACAGGAAGGAACGATAGACACTACATCAATCAGGGCAAAGGAAACAAATGTGGAGAGAGGAGGGGGGGTCCGAGGGAGGAGGGGGGGTCCGAGGGGGGAGGGGGGGACCGAGGGAGGGGGGAGGGGGGGACCGAGAGAGGGGGGGGGGGACGACCGAGAGAGGGGGGAGGGGGGGACCGAGAGAGGGGAGACCGAGGGAGGGGGGACGGGAGGTGGAGAGGGAGGAGGAGGGAGGGAGGAGGGAGGGGAGGAGGGAGGGAGAGGGAGGGAGGGAGGGAGGGAGGGAGGGAGGAGGGAGGGAGG
>NC_140998.1:3164161-3236102 GCF_052327205.1 Somniosus microcephalus | reverse complement strand
GAGTAGAATAGGACTGAGGGTCTCTGATCGGAGCAGAATAGGACTGAGGGTCTCTGATCGGAGTAGAATAGGACTGAGGGTCCCTGATCGGAGCAGAATAGGACTGAGGGTCTCTGATCGGAGTAGACTAGGACTGAGGGTCTCTGATCGGAGTAGAATAGGACTCAGGGTCTCTGATCGGAGTAGAATAGGACTGAGGGTCTCTGATCGGAGTAGAATAGGACTGAGGGTCTCTGATCGGAGTAGAATAGGACTGAGGGTCCCTGATCGGAGAATAGGACTGAGGGTCTCTGATCGGAGTAGAATAGGACTGAGGGTCTCTGATCGGAGAATAGGACTGAGGGTCTCTGATCGGAGTAGAATAGGACTGAGGGTCTCTGATCGGAGTAGAATAGGACTGAGGGTCCCTGATCGGAGTAGAATAGGACCGAGGGTCTCTGATCGGAGTAGAATAGGACTGAGGGTCCCTGATCGGAGTAGAATAGGACTGAGGGTCTCTGATCGGAGTAGAATAGGACTGAGGGTCTCTGATCGGAGTAGAATAGGACTGAGGGTCCCTGATCGGAGTAGAATAGGACTGAGGGTCCCTGATCGGAGTAGAATAGGACTGAGGGTCTCTGATCGGAGAATAGGACTGAGGGTCCCTGATCGGAGTAGAATAGGACTCAGGGTCCCTGATCGGAGTAGAATAGGACTGAGGGTCTCTGATCGGAGTAGAATAGGACTGAGGGTCTCTGATCGGAGTAGAATAGGACTGAGGGTCTCTGATCGGAGTAGAATAGGACTGAGAGTCTCTGATCGGAGTAGAATAGGACTGAGGGTCTCTGATCGGAGTAGAATAGGACTGAGGGTCTCTGATCGGAGTAGAATAGGACTGAGGGTCTCTGATCGGAGTAGAATAGGACTGAGGGTCCCTGATCGGAGTAGAATAGGACTGAGGGTCCCTGATCGGAGTAGAATAGGACTGAGGGTCTCTGATCGGAGTAGAATAGGACTGAGGGTCTCTGATCGGAGAATAGGACTGAGGGTCTCTGATCGGAGTAGAATAGGACTGAGGGTCTCTGATCGGAGAATAGGACTGAGGGTCTCTGATCGGAGTAGAATAGGACTGAGGGTCTCTGATCGGAGTAGAATAGGACTGAGGGTCTCTGATCGGAGTAGAATAGGACTGAGGGTCCCTGATCGGAGTAGAATAGGACTGAGGGTCTCTGATCGGAGTAGAATAGGACTGAGGGTCTCTGATCGGAGTAGAATAGGACTGAGGGTCTCTGATCGGAGTAGAATAGGACTGAGGGTCCCTGATCGGAGTAGAATAGGACTGAGGGTCTCTGATCGGAGTAGAATAGGACTGAGGGTCTCTGATCGGAGAATAGGACTGAGGGTCTCTGATCGGAGTAGAATAGGACTGAGGGTCCCTGATCGGAGTAGAATAGGACTGAGGGTCTCTGATCGGAGTAGAATAGGACTGAGGGTCTCTGATCGGAGTAGAATAGGACTGAGGGTCTCTGATCGGAGTAGAATAGGACTGAGGGTCTCTGATCGGAGTAGAATAGGACTGAGGGTCTCTGATCGGAGTAGAATAGGACTGAGGGTCTCTGATCGGAGTAGAATAGGACTGAGGGTCTCTGATCGGAGTAGAATAGGACTGAGGGTCCCTGATCGGAGTAGAATAGGACTGAGGGTCTCTGATCGGAGTAGAATAGGACTGAGGGTCTCTGATCGGAGTAGAATAGGACTGAGGGTCTCTGATCGGAGAATAGGACTGAGGGTCTCTGATCGGAGTAGAATAGGACTGAGGGTCTCTGATCGGAGAATAGGACTGAGGGTCTCTGATCGGAGAATAGGACTGAGGGTCTCTGATCGGAGTAGAATAGGACTGAGGGTCTCTGATCGGAGTAGAATAGGACTGAGGGTCTCTGATCGGAGAATAGGACTGAGGGTCTCTGATCGGAGTAGAATAGGACTGAGGGTCTCTGATCGGAGTAGAATAGGACTGAGGGTCTCTGATCGGAGTAGAATAGGACTGAGGGTCCCTGATCGGAGTAGAATAGGACTCAGGGTCCCTGATCGGAGTAGAATAGGACTGAGGGTCCCTGATCGGAGTAGAATAGGACTGAGGGTCTCTGATCGGAGTAGAATAGCACTGAGGGTCTCTGATCGGAGTAGAATAGGACTGAGGGTCTCTGATCGGAGTAGAATAGGACTGAGGGTCTCTGATCGGAGTAGAATAGGACTGAGGGTCCCTGATCGGAGTAGAATAGGACTCAGGGTCCCTGATCGGAGTAGAATAGGACTGAGGGTCTCTGATCGGAGTAGAATAGGACTGAGGGTCTCTGATCGGAGTAGAATAGGACTGAGAGTCTCTGATCGGAGTAGAATAGGACTGAGGGTCCCTGATCGGAGTAGAATAGGACTGAGGGTCTCTGATCGGAGTAGAATAGGACTGAGGGTCTCTGATCGGAGTAGAATAGGACTGAGGGTCCCTGATCGGAGTAGAATAGGACTGAGGGTCTCTGATCGGAGTAGAATTGGACTGAGGGTCTCTGATCGGAGTAGAATAGGACTGAGGGTCTCTGATCGGAGTAGAATAGGACTGAGGGTCTCTGATCGGAGTAGAATAGGACTGAGGGTCCCTGATCGGAGTAGAATAGGACTGAGGGTCTCTGATCGGAGTAGAATAGGACTGAGGGTCTCTGATCGGAGTAGAATAGGACTGAGGGTCCCTGATCGGAGTAGAATAGGACTGAGGGTCTCTGATCGGAGTAGAATAGGACTGAGGGTCCCTGATCGGAGTAGAATAGGACTGAGGGTCTCTGATCGGAGTAGAATAGGACTGAGGGTCCCTGATCGGAGTAGAATAGGACTGAGGGTCTCTGATCGGAGTAGAATAGGACTGAGGGTCTCTGATCGGAGTAGAATAGGACTGAGGGTCCCTGATCGGAGTAGAATAGGACTGAGGGTCTCTGATCGGAGTAGAATAGGACTGAGGGTCTCTGATCGGAGTAGAATAGGACTGAGGGTCTCTGATCGGAGTAGAATAGGACTGAGGGTCTCTGATCGGAGTAGAATAGGACTGAGGGTCTCTGATCGGAGTAGAATAGGACTGAGGGTCTCTGATCGGAGTAGAATAGGACTGAGGGTCTCTGATCGGAGTAGAATAGGACTGAGGGTCTCTGATCGGAGTAGAATAGGACTGAGGGTCTCTGATCGGAGTAGAATAGGACTGAGGGTCCCTGATCGGAGTAGAATAGGACTGAGGGTCCCTGATCGGAGTAGAATAGGACTGAGGGTCTCTGATCGGAGTAGAATAGGACTGAGGGTCCCTGATCGGAGAATAGGACTGAGGGTCTCTGATCGGAGTAGAATAGGACTGAGGGTCTCTGATCGGAGTAGAATAGGACTGAGGGTCTCTGATCGGAGTAGAATAGGACTGAGGGTCTCTGATCGGAGTAGAATAGGACTGAGGGTCCCTGATCGGAGTAGAATAGGACTGAGGGTCTCTGATCGGAGTAGAATAGGACTGAGGGTCTCTGATCGGAGTAGAATAGGACTGAGGGTCTCTGATCGGAGTAGAATAGGACTGAGGGTCTCTGATCGGAGTAGAATAGGACTGAGGGTCCCTGATCGGAGTAGAATAGGACTGAGGGTCTCTGATCGGAGTAGAATAGGACTGAGGGTCTCTGATCGGAGAATAGGACTGAGGGTCTCTGATTGGAGTAGAATAGGACTGAGGGTCTCTGATCGGAGTAGAATAGGACTGAGGGTCTCTGATCGGAGTAGAATAGCACTGAGGGTCCCTGATCGGAGTAGAATAGCACTGAGGGTCCCTGATCGGAGTAGAATAGGACTGAGGGTCTCTGATCGGAGTAGAATAGGACTGAGGGTCTCTGATCGGAGTAGAATAGCACTGAGGGTCCCTGATCGGAGTAGAATAGCACTGAGGGTCTCTGATCGGAGTAGAATAGGACTGAGGGTCTCTGATCGGAGTAGAATAGGACTGAGGGTCTCTGATCGGAGTAGAATAGGACTGAGGGTCCCTGATCGGAGTAGAATAGGACTGAGGGTCCCTGATCGGAGTAGAATAGGACTGAGGGTCTCTGATCGGAGTAGAATAGGACTGAGGGTCCCTGATCGGAGAATAGGACTGAGGGTCTCTGATCGGAGTAGAATAGGACTGAGGGTCCCTGATCGGAGTAGAATAGGACTGAGGGTCCCTGATCGGAGTAGAATAGGACTGAGGGTCTCTGATCGGAGTAGAATAGGACTGAGGGTCTCTGATCGGAGTAGAATAGGACTGAGGGTCTCTGATCGGAGTAGAATAGGACTGAGGGTCTCTGATCGGAGTAGAATAGGACTGAGGGTCTCTGATCGGAGTAGAATAGGACTGAGGGTCCCTGATCGGAGTAGAATAGGACTGAGGGTCTCTGATCGGAGTAGAATAGGACTGAGGGTCTCTGATTGGAGTAGAATAGGACTGAGGGTCTCTGATCGGAGTAGAATAGGACTGAGGGTCTCTGATCGGAGTAGAATAGGACTGAGGGTCTCTGATCGGAGAATAGGACTGAGGGTCTCTGATCGGAGTAGAATAGGACTGAGGGTCTCTGATTGGAGTAGAATAGGACTGAGGGTCTCTGATCGGAGTAGAATAGGACTGAGGGTCCCTGATCGGAGTAGAATAGCACTGAGGGTCCCTGATCGGAGTAGAATAGGACTGAGGGTCTCTGATCGGAGTAGAATAGGACTGAGGGTCTCTGATCGGAGTAGAATAGGACTGAGGGTCCCTGATCGGAGTAGAATAGGACTGAGGGTCTCTGATCGGAGTAGAATAGGACTGAGGGTCTCTGATTGGAGTAGAATAGGACTGAGGGTCCCTGATCGGAGTAGAATAGGACTGAGGGTCTCTGATCGGAGAATAGGACTGAGGGTCTCTGATCGGAGTAGAATAGGACTGAGGGTCTCTGATCGGAGTAGAATAGGACTGAGGGTCTCTGATCGGAGAATAGGACTGAGGGTCTCTGATCGGAGAATAGGACTGAGGGTCCCTGATCAGAGTAGAATAGGACTGAGGGTCTCTGATCGGAGTAGAATAGGACTGAGGGTCTCTGATCGGAGTAGAATAGGACTGAGGGTCTCTGATCGGAGTAGAATAGGACTGAGGGTCTCTGATCGGAGTAGAATAGGACTGAGGGTCTCTGATCGGAGTAGAATAGGACTGAGGGTCCCTGATCGGAGTAGAATCGACATTCCCTTCTCTACCATGTTAGCAACCTCCTCAAAAATTCACCTGAGTTCGTTAGACATGTCTTACCCTTTACAAATCCATGCAGGCTTTCTCTAATCAGCTCATATTTATCCAAATGTTCAGTCACTCTGTCCCCAATAAGAGATTCTCGTGACTTCCCACAACAAGCGTTAGACTCTTCGTCCTATAATTTACTGGTTTATCTCTCCCACCCTTCTTAAATGATGGAGGGACATTGGCAAGTTTCCAATCCAAGGCAGCAATTCCTCAATCAAGAGAGTTCCTGGTTCCTACCCATGAAGAAAATATTCCGATTTATCTGCTTCGGATCCGAAGTGGATGAATTCACACTTACATTGAACTCCGGCTGCCAGTTTGCCCACTCACTCAGTCTGTTAATGTCACTTTGTAACTCTCTGCTTGTCTACGCAACTTACTGTCCCTCCTAATCTAGTGTTCTGCAAACTGGATATAAAAACTCTAGTCCTTCATCCAAGCCATTGATATACATGTTGAAAAGCTGAGGCCCCAGTACAGATCCCTGGGGGACACCACTAGTCACCTCCCGTCAATCAGAGAACGTTCCCTAAACCCCACTCTCTGTCTCCTCCCTCCCAGCCAATGTCCAACCCAAGTCACAAGGTTGCCTCCAATTCCGTGCACCCTTATTTTTTTGCTAATAAGCTCGAGGAACCTTCTGGAAGTCCATACAGACAACATCCATAGTCACTCACCAATGCACCATAGTAGTGATCTTCAATGTTCCCTGCGCGTGGCTGCGCACCTCTCTGCCAGTCCCGCATGGCCCGGGTCCGGCTTTTCAATGTAAAGTTTGGCGCATGCGCAGAACTGTAAAGGGGCCGCACACCCACAAAAATTAAGAGGGAACATTGGCAACCTCCTCAAAATATTCGACTAGCTCAGTCAGACATGACCAACCCTTCACAAATCCATTGCGACTGTCTTTGATCAGCTGAAACCAGGCCAAGTCACTCTGTCCCTGATGATGGATTCCAGTAACTGCCTCACAATTGATGTTAAACTGACAGGTCTGTCGTTACCTGGTTTCTCTCTCCATCCCATCTTAAATGATGGAGCAACATTTGCAATTTTCCAATCCAATGGCATAACTCCTGAATCGAAAGAGCTTTGGAGGATTATTGCATCTGCAATTTCCTCACGTTTCTATTAATACCCTGGGTTAGAAACCATCAGCTCCTCCAGATTGGTCCATTTTAAGTTCCATTATTTTCACCATTACCATTTCTTAATTTATATTAAATCTACTAAGTTTCTCCCCTTCACATGTTTCAGTTTCCTTGTACCGCTGGTAATTTAGCCTCTTCCTCCACTGTGAAAACAGAGACAAAGTCCTCATTTAATAAGTCTGCCATTTCCTTATTATCCATTGCTGTCAGTGACAGGAAGCCGAGGGCGGTGGTGACCGGATATTTCTCACTAGGAGCTGGTTTCCAGTGCTGGGGCCCAAGGGTCAGTTTTGGGCCCATTTCTCTTTTTCATCATCATTTTTATAACCGGCCTAGACTCGGGTGTAGGGAGCAGCATTATAAAGTCTGCAGATGACACGAAACTTGGCAACGTAGTAGATCCTGAAGAGGGTAGTTGTAGGCCTCAGGATGACAGAGACAGGATGGTGAAATGGGCCGCAGCGCGGCAGGTGGACTTCAATGTGGAGAAGTGATGCGCTCTGGGAGGACTAATATGGAAAGTCAGTACACTATAAATGGCAGGATTGTGGAAAGTGTGGATGAGCAGAGAGACCTTGGTGTCCAGATACACAAATCCTTAAAGGTGGCGGGGCAAGTTGATAATATGGTTAAAAACGCATACGGGTTCCATGGGTTTATAAATAGAGGAATAGAATATAAAAGCAAAGAGATCCTGCTGGAACTTTATAAATCACTGGTTCGGCCTCAGCTGGAGAATTGTGGACAATTCTGGGCCCCACACTTCAGGAAAGATGTAAAGGCCTTGGAACGGGTGCAGAGGAGGTTTACCAGGATGTTACCAGGGATGAGGGACTTCAGTTATCGGAGAGGTTGGAAAAGTTCGGACTGTTCTCCTTGGAGCAGAGAAGGTGAAGAGGTGACCGAATCGAGGTTTTCAAGATGATCCGAGGTTCTGATCGAGTAGATCGAGAGAAACGATTCCCTCTGGCGAGTGGGTCAATAACCAGAGGTCACAGATTTAAAATCATTGGTAAAAGATCTCGAGGGACGATGAGGAGAAATGTTTTCACTGAGAGTTGTGGGGATCGGGAACGCTCGACCTGAACAGGTGGTGGAAGCTGATCCCAGCAGAAATTTTAAACGGGAGTTGGACGGTCCTGGAGGATGAGGCACTGACAGGGTTCCCCACAGAAAGCGGGGCTGTGGCACTGAGCACCACTGCTCTTTCACAGAGACAGCACAGGCACGGCGGGCCGAGTGGCCTCCTTCTGTGCTGGAAGGTTCGATGGTTCTAGAATTTACAGTATCACCTGCGTCTGTCGTTATTGGCCCACAATCCCCTTTACCTCTTCCTTCCCATAATACTTTTTCAAAACCTTAGCTTTGAAATTGAGTTATTATATAACCTGGTTCCTTCTCCCATGATCTTTACTAGTTATGTCAGCCATGGATCAGAGGGTAGCACTCTTGCCTCTCTGACAGCAAGTTGTGCGTTCAAGTCCCATTCTAGGAGAGAGTGCTGCACTGTCGGAGGGGCAGTACTGAGGGAGCGCTGCACTGTCGGAGGGGCAGTACTGAGGGAGCGCTGCACTGTCGGAGGGGCAGTACTGAGGGAGCGCTGCACTGTCGGAGGAGCAGTACTGAGGGAGCGCTGCACTGTCGGAGGGGCAGTACTGAGGGAGCGCTGCACTGTCGGAGGGGCAGTACTGAGGGAGCGCTGCACTGTCGGAGGGGCAGTACTGAGGGAGCGCTGCACTGTCGGAGGAGCAGTACTGAGGGAGCGCTGCACTGTCGGAGGAGCAGTACTGAGGGAGCGCTGCACTGTCGGAGGGGCAGTACTGAGGGAGCGCTGCACTGTCGGAGGGGCAGTACTGAGGGAGCGCTGCACTGTCGGAGGGGCAGTACTGAGGGAGCGCTGCACTGTCGGAGGAGCAGTACTGAGGGAACGCTGCACTGTTGGAGGGTCAGTACTGAGGGAGCGCTGCACTGTCGGAGGGGCAGTACTGAGGGAGTGCCGCACTGTCGGAGGGGCAGTACTGAGGGAGCGCCGCACTGTCGGAGGGGCAGCACTGAGGGAGCGCCGCACTGTCGGAGGGGCAGTACTGAGGGAGCGCCGCACTGTCGGAGGGGCAGTACTGAGGGAGCGCCGCACTGTCGGAGGGGCAGTACTGAGGGAGCGCTGCACTGTCGGAGGGGCAGTACTGAGGGAGCGCTGCACTGTCGGAGGGGCAGTACTGAGGGAGCGCTGCACAGTCGGAGGGGCAGTACTGAGGGAGCGCCGCTCTGTCGGAGGGGCAGTACTGAGGGAGCGCTGCACTGTCGGAGGGGCAGTACTGAGGGAGCGCTGCACTGTCGGAGGGGCAGTACTGAGGGAGCGCTGCACTGTCGGAGGAGCAGTACTGAGGGAGCGCTGCACAGTCGGAGGGGCAGTACTGAGGGAGCGCCGCTCTGTCGGAGGGGCAGTACTGAGGGAGCGCCGCACTGTCGGAGGGGCAGTACTGAGGGAGCGCCGCACTGTCGGAGGGGCAGTACTGAGGGAACGCTGCACTGTCGGAGGGGCAGTACTGAGGGAACGCTGCACTGTCGGAGGAGCAGTACAGAGGGAGCGCCGCACTGTCGGAGGGGCAGTACTGAGGGAGCGCTGCACTGTGGGAGCGCTGCACTGTGGGAGGGGCAGTACTGAGGGAGCGCCGCACTGTCGGAGGGGCAGTACTGAGGGAGCGCTGCACTGTCGGAGGAGCAGAATGAGGGAGCACCGCACTGTCGGAGGGGCATTACTGAGGGAGCGCCGCACTGTCGGAGGGGCAGTACTGAGGCAGCGCCACACTGTCGGAGGGGCAGTACTGAGGGAGTGCCGCACTGTCGGAGGGGCAGTACTGAGGGAGCGCCGCACTGTCGGAAGGGCAGTGTCTCTCAGTCTGGTTGGGTAGTTATTGCTCCCGCCAGTCTCGGGTCGCTAGTTAGTGCTGGTGAGCCGGTTACCTCGGTGCGCCGGTACAGCGTGGCCTCCCCGAAGGCGCCTCTGCCCAGGATCTTCACCGGGATGTAGTGAACCTCCTCGGCCTCAGCGCTCAAGCTGCCCCCGGTCTCCGCATCCGCCCCGCCGGCCCCGCTGCCGAACTCGGAGCTCAGCGAGTCCAGGTGCCGCTCGAACTCGCTCAGCGCCATGGCGGCGGGCAGCCTGCGCACTCTGGCCGGCCTCAGCTCCGCCTGCAGCCCGAGGCCCGGCCCGCCCAGCCTGCGCGTCCTCGCCCCCTGCTGGTGGGAGGAGGACAGTGACAGTCCCGGGACAGCGCCCCCTGCTGGTGGGAGGAGAGAGTGACAGTCCCGGGACAGCGCCCCCTGCTGGTGGGAGGAGAGAGTGACGTCCCGGGACAGCGCCCCCTGCTGGTGGGAGGAGAGATTCACGGTCCCGGGACAGCGCCCCCTGCTGCTGGGAGGAGAGAGTGACAGTCCCGGGACAGCGCCCCCTGCTGCTGGGAGGAGAGAGTGACGTCCCGGGACAGCGCCCCCTGCTGGTGGGAGGAGAGCAGTGACCGTACTGTTACAGCGCCCCCTGCTGGTGGGAGGAGAGCAGTGACAGTCCCACTATAGCGCCCCCTGCCGGTGGGAGGAGAGCAGTGACAGTCCCGTTAGAGCGCCCCCTGCTGGTGGGAGGAGAGCAGTGAAAGTCCCGCTACAGCACCCCTGCTGGTGGGAGCAGAGCAGTGACGGTCCCGCTTCAGCTCCCCCTGCTGGTGGGAGGAGAGCAGTGACAGTCCCACTTTAGCGCCCCCTGCTGGTGGGAGGATAGCAGTGACAGTCCCGGTACAGCGCCCCTTGCTGGCGGTATGAGAGCAGTGACCGTCCCGCTACAGCGCCCCTGCTGGTGGGAGAAGAGCAGTGACAGTCCCGCTACAGCGCCCCCTGCTGGTGGGAGGAGAGCAGTGACCGTCCTGTTACAGCGCTCCCTGCTGCTGGGAGGAGGGCAGTGACAGCGCCGGTACAGCACCCCCTGCTGGTGGGAGGATAGCAGTGACATTCCCGGTAGAGCGCCCCTGCTGGTGGGAGAAAAGCAGTGACAGTCCCGCTGCAGCGAACCTACTGGTTGGAGAAGAGCAGTGACAGGCCCGGGACAGCGCCCCCTGCTGGTGGCAGGAGAGCAGTGACCGTCCCGTTACAGCGCTCCCTGCTGGTGGGAGAAGAGCAGTGACAGTCCCGTTACAGCGCTCCCTGCTGCTGGGAGGAGGGCAGTGACAGCCCTGGTACAGCGCCCCCTGCCGGTGGGAGAGAAGTGACCGTCCCGCTAGAGCGCCCCCTGCTGGTGGGAGGAGAGCAGTGAAAGTCCCACTACAGCGCCCCTGCTGGTGGGAGAAGGGCAGTGACAGTCCCGCGACAGCGCCCCTGCTGGTGGGAGAAGAGCAGTGACAGTCCCGCTACAGCGATCTGCTGGTTATAGAAGAGCAGTGACAGTCCCACGACAATGCCCCCTACTAGTGGGAGGAGAGCAGTGACAGTCCCGGGTCAGCGCCCCCTGCTGGTGGGATGAGAGAAGTGACCGTCCCGCTACAGCACCCCCTGCTGGTGGGAGGAGGGCAGTGACAGTCCCGGGACAGCGCCCCCTGCCGGTGGGAGGAGAGCAGTGACAGTCCCGGGACAGCGCCCCCTGCTGGTGGGAGGAGAGCAGTGACCGTCCTGCTACTGTGCCCCCTGCTGGTGACAGGAGAGCAGTGACAGCCCCACTACAACGCCCCCTACTAGTGGGAGGAGAGCAGTGACAGTCCCGGGTCAGCGCCGCCTGCTGGTGAGAGGAGGGCAGTGACAGTCCCGGGACAACGCCCCCAGCTGGTGGGAGGAGAGAAGTGACCGTCCCGCTGCAGCACCCCCTACTAGTGGGAGGAGAGCAGTGACAGTCCCGGGTCAGCGCCCCCTGCTGGTGAGAGGAGGGCAGTGACAGTCCCGGGACAACGCCCCTGCTGGTGGGAGAAGAGCAGTGACAGTCCTGCTACAGCGCCCCCTGCTGGGGGGAGGAGGACAGTGTCAGTCCCGCTACAGTGCCCCCTGCCGGTCGGAGAGAAGTGACCGTCCCGCTACAGCGAACCCTGCTGATGGGAGGAGAGCAGTGACAGTCCCGCGACAGCGCCCCTGCTGGTGGGAGAAGAGCAGTGACAGTCCTGCTACAGCGCCCCCTGCTGGGGGGAGGAGGACAGTGACAGTCCCGGGACAGCGCCCCCTGCTGGTGGGAGGAGAGCAGTGTCCGTCCTGCTACTGTGCCCCCTGCTGGTGACAGGAGAGCAGTGACAGTCCCACTACAACGCCCCCTGCTAGTGGGAGGAGAGCAGTGACACTCCCGGGTCAGCGCCCCCTGCTGGTGAGAGGAGGGCAGTGAAAGTCCCGGGACAGCGCCCCCAGCTGGTGGGAGGAGAGAAGTGACCGTCCCGCTACAGTGACCCCTGCTGGTGGGAGGAGAGCAGTGACTTTCCCGGGACAGCGTCCCCTGTTGATGGGAGGAGAGCAGTGACAGTCCCGGGACAGCGCCCGCTGCTGGTGGGAGGAGAGCAGTGACAGTCCGGGTACAGCGACCCCTGCCGGTGGGAGGAGAACAGTGACCGTCCCGGGACAGCGCGCCCTGCTGTTGGGAGGAGAGCAGTGACAGTCCCAGTACAGCGCCCCCTGCCGCTGGGAGGAGAGCAGTGACTGTCCTGGTACAGTACCCCCTGCCGGTGGGAGGAGAGCAATGACAGTCCCGGGAAAGCGCCCCCTGCTGGTAGGAGGAGAGCAGTGCCAGTCCCGCGACAGCGCCCCCCTGCTGGTGCGAGGATAGCAGTGACTGCCCCGGTACACCCGTCCCCTGCTGGTGGGAGGAGAGCGGTGACATTCCCGTTACAGCGCCCCCTGTTGGTGGGAGGAGAGCAGTGACAGTCCCGGGACAGTGCCCCCTGCTGTTGGGAGGAGGATAGTGACCGTCCCGCTACAGCACCCCTGCTGGTGGGAGAAGAGCAGTGACAGTCCCGCTACAGCGCCCCTGCTGGTGGGAGGAGAGCAGTGACCGTCCCGCTGCAGCGCCCCTGCTGGTGGGAGGAGAGCCGTCACTGTCCCACTACAGCGCCCCTGCTGGTGGGAGAAGAGCAGTGACAGTCCCGCTACAGCGCCCCTGCTGGTGGGGGAAGAGCAGTGACAGTCCCGCTACAGCGCCCCTGCTGGTGGGAGGAGAGCAGTGACCGTCCCGCTACACCGCCCCTGCTGGTTGGAGACGAGCAGTGACCGTATCATTACAGCGCCCCCTGCTGCTGGGAGGAGGGCAGTGACAGCGCCGGTACAGCACCCCCTGCTGGTGGGAGGATAGCAGTGACATTCCCGGTTCAGCGCCCCCTGCCGGTGGGAGGAGAGCAGTGACAGTCCAGGGACAGCTCCCCCTGCTGGTGTGAGAAGAGCAGTGACAGGACCGCTACAGCGCCCCTGCTGGTGGGAGAAGATTAGTGACCGTCCCGCTACTGCGCCCCAGCTGGTGGGAGAAGAGCAGTGACAGTCCTGCTACAGCACCCCCTGCTGGGGGGAGGAGGACAGTGATAGTCCCGGGACAGCGCCCCCTGCCGGTGGGAGGAGACCAGTGACCGTCCTGCTACTGTGCCCCCTGCTGGTGACAGGAGAGCAGAGACAGTCCCACTATAGCGCCCCCTGCTGGTGGGAGGAGAGCAGTGACAGTCTCGTTACAGCGTCCCCTGCTGGTGGGAGGAGAGCAGTGACAGTCCAGGGACAGCTCCCCCTGCTGGTGTGAGAAGAGCAGTGCCAGCCCCACTACAGCGCCCCAGCTGGTTGGAGAGGAGCAGTGTCAGTCCCGCTACAGTGCCCTCTGCTGGTGGGAGGAGGGCAGTGACAGCCCTGGTACAGTGCCCCCTGCCGGTCGGAGAGAAGTGACCGTCCCGCTACAGCGAACCCTGCTGATGGGAGGAGAGCAGTGACAGTCCCGCGACAGCGCCCCTGCTGGTGGGAGAAGAGCAGTGACAGTCCTGCTACAGCGCCCCCTGCTGGGGGGAGGAGGACAGTGACAGTCCCGGGACAGCGCCCCCTGCTGGTGGGAGGAGAGCAGTGTCCGTCCTGCTACAACGCCCCCTGCTAGTGGGAGGAGAGCAGTGACATTCCCGGGTCAGCGCCCCCTGCTGGTGAGAGGAGGGCAGTGAAAGTCCCGGGACAACGCCCCCAGCTGGTGGGAGGAGAGAAGTGACCGTCCCGCTACAGCACCCCCTGCTGGTGGGAGGAGGGCAGTGACAGTCCCGGGACAGCGCCCCCTGCTGGTGGGAGGAGAGCAGTGACAGTCCTGGTACAGCGCCCCCTGCCGATGGGAGGAGAGCAATGACTTTACCAGTACAGCGCCCCCTGCTGGTGGGAGAAGAGCAGTGACAGTCCTGGTACAGCGCCCCCTGCCGATGGGAGGAGAGCAATGACTTTACCAGTACAGCGCCCCCTGCTGGTGGGAGAAGAGCAGTGACAGTCCTGCTACAGCGCCCCCTGCTGGGGGGAGGAGGACAGTGACAGTCCCGGGACAGCGCCCCCTGCTGGTGGGAGGAGAGCAGTGTCCGTCCTGCTACAACGCCCCCTGCTAGTGGGAGGAGAGCAGTGACATTCCCGGGTCAGCGCCCCCTGCTGGTGAGAGGAGGGCAGTGAAAGTCCCGGGACAGCGCCCCCAGCTGGTGGGAGGAGAGAAGTGACCGTCCCGCTACAGCACCCCCTGCTGGTGGGAGGAGGGCAGTGACAGTCCCGGGACAGCGCCCCCTGCCGGTGGGAGGAGAGCAGTGACAGTCCTGGGGCAGCGCCCCCTGCTGGTGGGAGGAGAGCAGTGACAGTCCTGGTACAGCGCCCCCTGCCGATGGGAGGAGAGCAATGACTTTACCAGTACAGCGCCCCCTGCTGGTGGGAGAAGAGCAGTGACAGTCCTGCTACAACGCCCCCTGCTGGTGGGAGATGAGCAGTGACCGTATCATTACAGCGCCCCCTGCTGCTGGGAGGAGGGCAGTGACATTCCCGGTTCAGCGCCCCCTGCCGGTGGGAGGAGAGCAGTGACAGTCCCGGGACAGCTCCCCCTGCTGGTGTGAGAGGAGCAGTGCCCGCCCCGCTACAGCGCCCCTGCTGGTGGGAGAAGAGCAGTGACAGTCCCGCTATAGTGCCCCCTGCTGGTGGGAGGAGGGCAGTGACAGCCCTGGTACAGCGCCCCCTGCCGGTGGGAGAGAAGTGACCGTCCCGCACCAGCGCCCCCTGCTGGTGGGAGGAGAGCAATGAGAGTCCCACTACAGTGACCCCTGCTGGTGGGAGGAGAGCAGTGACTTTCCCGGGACAGCGTCCCCTGTTGATGGGAGGAGAGCAGTGACAGTCCCGGGACAGCGCCCGCTGCTGGTGGGAGGAGAGCAGTGACAGTCCGGGTACAGCGACCCCTGCCGGTGGGAGGAGAACAGTGACCGTCCCGGGACAGCGCGCCCTGCTGTTGGGAGGAGAGCAGTGACAGTCCCAGTACAGCGCCCCCTGCCGCTGGGAGGAGAGCAGTGACTGTCCTGGTACAGTACCCCCTGCCGGTGGGAGGAGAGCAATGACAGTCCCGGGAAAGCGCCCCCTGCTGGTAGGAGGAGAGCAGTGCCAGTCCCGCGACAGCGCCCCCCTGCTGGTGCGAGGATAGCAGTGACTGCCCCGGTACACCCGTCCCCTGCTGGTGGGAGGAGAGCGGTGACATTCCCGTTACAGCGCCCCCTGTTGGTGGGAGGAGAGATTGGACAGCGCCGGTAAAGCGCCCCCTGCTGGTGGGAGGAGATCAGTGACAGTCCCGGGACAAGAGCAGTGACCGTTCCGCTACAGCGGCCCCTGCTTGTGGGAGGAGGGCAGTGACAGTCCCGGGACAGCGACCCCTGCTGGTGGGAGGAGAGCAGTGACCATCCTGCTACTGTGCCCCCTGCTGGTGGGTGGAGAGCAGTGACAGTCCCACTACAGCGCCCCCTGCTGGTGGGAGGAGAGCAGTGACAGTCCCGGTATAGCACCCCCTGCTGGTGGGATGAGAGCAGTGACCGTCCCGCTACAACGCCCCCTACTAGTGGGAGGAGAGCAGTGACCTTATCTGCACATCACCCCCTGCCGTTGGGAGGTGAGCAGTGGCAGTCCCGGTACATCGCCCCCTGTAGGAGTAGAAGGGCAGTGACTGTCCCAGTAGAGCACCCCCTGTAGGGGTAGGAGAGCAGTGACAGTTCCAGTAGAGCACCCCCTGTAGGGGTAGGAGAGCAGTGGCAGTCCCAGTACAGCGCCCCCTGCTGGTGAGAGAAGGGCATTGACAGTACCGCTACAGCGCCCCCTGCTGGTGGGAGGAGAGCAGTGACCGTCCTGCTACTGTGGCCCCTGCTGGTGACAGGAGAGCAGTGACAGTCCCACTACAATGCCCCCTACTAGTGGGAGGACAGCAGTGACAGTCCCGGGTCAGCGCCCCCTGCTGGTGAGAGGAGGGCAGTGACAGTCCCGGGACAACACCCCCAGCTGGTGGGAGGAGAGCAGTGACCGTCCTGCTACTGTGGCCCCTGCTGGTGACAGGAGAGCAGTGACAGTCCCACTACAATGCCCCCTACTAGTGGGAGGACAGCAGTGACAGTCCCGGGTCAGCGCCCCCTGCTGGTGAGAGGAGGGCAGTGACAGTCCCGGGACAACACCCCCAGCTGGTGGGAGGAGAGAAGTGACCGTCCCGCTGCAGCACCCCCTACTAGTGGGAGGAGAGCAGTGACAGTCCCGGGTCAGCGCCCCCTGCTGGTGAGATGAGGGCAGTGACAGTCCCGGGACAACGCCCCCAGCTGGTGGGAGGAGAGCAGTGACAGTCCCGGGACAGCGCCCCTGCTGGTGGGAGAAGAGCAGTGACAGTCCCACTACAGCGCCCCCTGCTGGTGGGAGGAGAGCAGTGACCGTCCCGCCAAAGCACCCCCTGCTGGTGGGAGGAGAGCAGTGACAGTCCCATTATTGCGCCCCCTGCTGGTGGGAGAAGAGCAGTGACAGTCCCGCTACAGCGCCCCTGCTGGTGGGAGGAGAACAGTGACAGTCCCACTATAGCGCCCCCTGCCGGTGGGAGGAGAGCAGTGACAGTCCCGTTAGAGCGGCCCCTACTGGTGGGAGGAGAGCAGTGAAAGTCCCGCTACAGCAGCCCTGCTGGTGGGAGCAGAGCAGTGACGGTCCCGCTTCAGCTCCCCCTGCTGGTGGGAGGAGAGCAGTGACCATCCCACTTTAGCGCCCCCTGCTGGTGGGAGGATAGCAGTGACAGTCCCGGTACAGCGCCCCTTGCTGGCGGTATGAGAGCAGTGACAGTCCCGCTACAGCGCCCCTGCTGGTGGGAGAAGAGCAGTGACAGTCCCGCTGCAGCACCCCTGCTGGTGGGAGGATAGCAGTGACAGTCCCGGTACAGCGCCCCTTGCTGGCGGTATGAGAGCAGTGACCGTCCCGCTACTGCGCCCCTGCTGGTGGGAGAAGAGCACTGACAGTCCTGCTACAGCACCCCCTGCTGGGGGGAGGAGGACAGTGATAGTCCCGGGACAGCGCCCCCTGCTGGTGGGAGGAGAGCAGTGACCGTCCTGCTACTGTGCCCCCTGCTGGTGACAGGAGAGCAGTGACAGTCCCACTATAGCGCCCCCTGCTGGTGGGAGGAGAGCAGTGACAGTCTCGTTACAGCGCCCCCTGCTGGTGGGAGGAGAGCAGTGACCGTCCTGCTACTGTGCCCCCTGCTGGTGACAGGAGAGCAGTGACAGTCCCACTATAGCGCCCCCTGCTGGTGGGAGGAGAGCAGTGACAGTCTCGTTACAGCGCCCCCTGCTGGTGGGAGGAGATCAGTGACTGCCCCGGTACAGCGCCCCCTACTAGTGGGAGGAGAGCAGTGACAGTCCCGGGTCAGCGACCCTTCCGGTGAGAGGAGGGCAGTGACAGTCCCGGGAAAACGCCCCCAGCTGGTGGGAGGAGAGAAGTGACCGTCCCGCTGCAGCACCCCCTACCAGTGGGAGGAGAGCAGTGACAGTCCCGGGTCAGCGCCACCTGCTGGTGAGAGGAGGGCAGTGACAGTCCCGGGACAGCGCCCCTGCTGGTGGGAGATGAGCAGTGACAGTCCCGCTACAGTGCCCCTGCTGGTGGGAGGAGGGCAGTGACAGTCCCGGGACAGCGCCCTCTGCCGGTGTGAGGAGAGCAGTGACAGTCCCGGGACAGCGCCCTCTACCGGTGGGAGGAGAGCAGTGACAGTCCTGGTACAGCGCCCACTGCCGATGGGAGGAGAGCAGTGACATTACCAGTACAGCGCCCCCTGCAGGTGGGAGGAGAGCAGTGACAGTCCCGCTGCAGTGCCCCCTGCTGGTGGGAGGAGAGCAGTGACCGTCCCACCAAAGCACCCCCTGCTGGTGGGAGGAGAGCAGTGACAGTCCCATTATTGCGCCCCCTGCTGGTGCGAGGAGAGCAGTGACAGTCCCGCTACAGCGCCCCTGCTGGTGGGAGAAGAGCAGTGACCGTCCCGCTGCAGCGTCCCTGCTGGTTTGGAGAAGAGCAGTGACAGTCCCGCTACAGCGAACCTAGTGGTTGGAGACGAGCAGTGACCATATCGTTACAGCGCCCCCTGCTGCTGAGAGGAGGGCAGCGACAGCGCCGGTACAGCACCCCCTGCTGGTGGGAGGATAGCAGTGACAGTCCCGGGACAGCTCACCCTGCTGGTGTGAGAAGAGCAGTGCCCGCCCCGCTACAGCGCCCCAGCTGGTTGGAGAGGAGCAGTGACAGGTCCGCTACAGTGCCCTCTGCTGGTGGGAGGAGGGCAGTGACAGCCCTGGTATAGCGCCCCCTGCCGGTGGGAGAGAAGTGACCGTCCCGCTACAGCGCCCCCTGCTGGTGGGAGGAGAGCAGTGAAAGTCCCACTACAGCGAACCCTGCTGGTGGGAGGAGAGCAGTGACAGTCCCGCGACAGCGCCCCTGCTGGTGGGAGAAGAGCAGTGACAGTACCGCTACAGCGCCCCTGCTGGTGGGAGAAGAGCACTGACAGTCCCGCTACAGCGCCCCTGCTGGTGGGAGAAGAGCAGTGACAGTCCCACTACAGCGCCCCCTGCTGGTGGGAGGAGAGCAGTGACCGTCCTGCCAAAGCACCCCCTGCTGGTGGGAGGAGAGCAGTGACAGTCCCATTATTGCGCCCCCTGCTGGTGGGAGAAGAGCAGTGACAGTCCCGCTACAGCGCCCCTGCTGGTGGGAGGAGAACAGTGACAGTCCCACTATAGCGCCCCCTGCCGGTGGGAGGAGAGCAGTGACAGTCCCGTTAGAGCGGCCCCTACTGGTGGGAGGAGAGCAGTGAAAGTCCCGCTACAGCAGCCCTGCTGGTGGGAGCAGAGCAGTGACGGTCCCGCTTCAGCTCCCCCTGCTGGTGGGAGGAGAGCAGTGACAGTCCCACTTTAGCGCCCCCTGCTGGTGGGAGGATAGCAGTGACAGTCCCGGTACAGCGCCCCTTGCTGGCGGTATGAGAGCAGTGACAGTCCCGCTACAGCGCCCCTGCTGGTGGGAGAAGAGCAGTGACAGTCCCGCTGCAGCGCCCCTGCTGGTGGGAGGATAGCAGTGACAGTCCCGGTACAGCGCCCCTTGCTGGCGGTATGAGAGCAGTGACCGTCCCGCTACTGCGCCCCTGCTGGTGGGAGAAGAGCACTGACAGTCCTGCTACAGCACCCCCTGCTGGGGGGAGGAGGACAGTGATAGTCCCGGGACAGCGCCCCCTGCTGGTGGGAGGAGAGCAGTGACCGTCCTGCTACTGTGCCCCCTGCTGGTGACAGGAGAGCAGTGACAGTCCCACTATAGCGCCCCCTGCTGGTGGGAGGAGAGCAGTGACAGTCTCGTTACAGCGCCCCCTGCTGGTGGGAGGAGAGCAGTGACCGTCCTGCTACTGTGCCCCCTGCTGGTGACAGGAGAGCAGTGACAGTCCCACTATAGCGCCCCCTGCTGGTGGGAGGAGAGCAGTGACAGTCTCGTTACAGCGCCCCCTGCTGGTGGGAGGAGATCAGTGACTGCCCCGGTACAGCGCCCCCTACTAGTGGGAGGAGAGCAGTGACAGTCCCGGGTCAGCGACCCTTCCGGTGAGAGGAGGGCAGTGACAGTCCCGGGAAAACGCCCCCAGCTGGTGGGAGGAGAGAAGTGACCGTCCCGCTGCAGCACCCCCTACCAGTGGGAGGAGAGCAGTGACAGTCCCGGGTCAGCGCCACCTGCTGGTGAGAGGAGGGCAGTGACAGTCCCGGGACAGCGCCCCTGCTGGTGGGAGATGAGCAGTGACAGTCCCGCTACAGTGCCCCTGCTGGTGGGAGGAGGGCAGTGACAGTCCCGGGACAGCGCCCTCTGCCGGTGTGAGGAGAGCAGTGACAGTCCCGGGACAGCGCCCCCTACCGGTGGGAGGAGAGCAGTGACAGTCCTGGTACAGCGCCCACTGCCGATGGGAGGAGAGCAGTGACATTACCAGTACAGCGCCCCCTGCAGGTGGGAGGAGAGCAGTGACAGTCCCGCTGCAGTGCCCCCTGCTGGTGGGAGGAGAGCAGTGACCGTCCCACCAAAGCACCCCCTGCTGGTGGGAGGAGAGCAGTGACAGTCCCATTATTGCGCCCCCTGCTGGTGCGAGGAGAGCAGTGACAGTCCCGCTACAGCGCCCCTGCTGGTGGGAGAAGAGCAGTGACAGTCCCGCTACAGCGCCCCTGCTGGTGGGAGGAGAGCAGTGACCGTCCCGCTGCAGCGTCCCTGCTGGTTTGGAGAAGAGCAGTGACAGTCCCGCTACAGCGAACCTAGTGGTTGGAGACGAGCAGTGACCATATCGTTACAGCGCCCCCTGCTGCTGAGAGGAGGGCAGCGACAGCGCCGGTACAGCACCCCCTGCTGGTGGGAGGATAGCAGTGACAGTCCCGGGACAGCTCACCCTGCTGGTGTGAGAAGAGCAGTGCCCGCCCCGCTACAGCGCCCCAGCTGGTTGGAGAGGAGCAGTGACAGGTCCGCTACAGTGCCCTCTGCTGGTGGGAGGAGGGCAGTGACAGCCCTGGTACAGCGCCCCCTGCCGGTGGGAGAGAAGTGACCGTCCCGCTACAGCGCCCCCTGCTGGTGGGAGGAGAGCAGTGAAAGTCCCACTACAGCGAACCCTGCTGGTGGGAGGAGAGCAGTGACAGTCCCGCAACAGCGCCCCTGCTGGTGGGAGAAGAGCAGTGACAGTACCGCTACAGCGCCCCTGCTGGTGGGAGAAGAGCACTGACAGTCCCGCTACAGCGCCCCTGCTGGTGGGAGAAGAGCAGTGACAGTCCCACTACAGCGCCCCCTGCTGGTGGGAGGAGGACAGTGACAGTCCCGGGACAGCGCCCCCTGCTGGTGGGAGAAGAGTAGTGACCGTCCCACTACAGCGCCCCTGCTGGTGGGAGGAGGACAGTGACAGTCCCGGGACAGCGCCCCCTGCTGGTGGGAGAAGAGTAGTGACCGTCCCACTACAGCGCCCCTGCTGGTGGGAGTAGAGCAGTGACAGTCCCGCTACAGCGATCTGCTGGTTATAGAAGAGCAGTGACAGTCCCACTACAATGCCCCCTACTAGTGGGAGGAGAGCAGTGACAGTCCCGGGACAGTGCCCCCTGCTGGTGGGAGGAGGAGAGTGACCGTCCCGCTACAGCGCCCCTGCTGGTGGGAGAAGAGCAGTGACAGTCCCGCTACAGCGCCCCTGCTGGTGGGAGATGAGCAGTGACAGTTCGCTACAGCGCCCCTGCTGGTGGGAGGAGGGCAGTAACAGTCCCGGGACAGCGCCCTCTGCCGGTGTGAGGAGAGCAGTGACAGTCCTGGTACAACGCCCACTGCCGATGGGAGGAGAGCAGTGACATTACCAGTACAGCGCCCCCTGCTGGTGGGAGGAGAGCAGTGACAGTCCCGCTGCAGTGCCCCCTGCTGGTGGGAGGAGAGCAGTGACCGTCCCACCAAAGCACCCCCTGCTGGTGGGAGGAGAGCAGTGACAGTCCCATTATTGCGCCCCCTGCTGGTGGGAGGAGAGCAGTGACAGTCCCGCTACAGCGCCCCTGCTGGTGGGAGAAGAGCAGTGACAGTCCCGCTACAGCGCCCCTGCTCGTGGGAGGAGAGCAGTGACCGTCCCACTACAGCGTCCCTGCTGGTTTGGAGAAGAGCAGTGACAGTCCCGCTACAGCGAACCTAGTGGTAGGAGACGAGCAGTGACCATATCGTTACAGCGCCCCCTGCTGCTGGGAGGAGGTTTGTGAAAGCGCCGGTACAGCACCCCCTGCTGCTGGGAGGATAGCAGTGACAGTCCCCGGACAGCTCACCCTGCTGGTGTGAGAAGAGCAGTGCCCGCCCCGCTACAGCGCCCCAGCTGGTTGGAGAGGAGCAGTGACAGGTCCGCTACAGTGCCCTCTGCTGGTGGGAGGAGGGCAGTGACAGCCCTGGTACAGCGCCCCCTGCCGGTGGGAGAGAAGTGACCGTCCCGCTACAGCGCACCCTGCTGGTGGGAGGAGAGCAGTGAAAGTCCCAGTACAGCGAACCCTGCTGGTGGGAGGAGAGCAGTGACAGTCCCGCGACAGCGCCCCCTGCCGCTGGGAGGAGAGCAGTGACTGTCCTGGTACAGTGCCCCCTGCCGGTGGGAGGAGAGCAATGACAGTCCCGGGAAAGCGCCCCCTGCTGGTAGGAGGAGAGCAGTGACAGTCCCCCGACAGCGCCCCCTGCTGGTGCGAGGAGAGCAGTGACTGCCCCGGTACACCCGTCCCCTGCTGGTGGGAGGAGAGCAGTGACATTCCCGCTACAGCGCCCCTGTTGGTGGGAGGAGAGGTTGGACAGCGCCGGTAAAGCGCCCCCTGCTGGTGGGAGAAGAGCAGTGACCTTTCCGCTACAGCGGCCCCTGCTGGTGGGAGGAGGGCAGTGACAGTCCCGGGACAGCGACCCCTGCTGGTGGGATGAGAGCAGTGACCGTCCCGCTACAACGCCCCCTACTCGTGGGAGGAGAGCAGTGACAGTTCCGGGACAGTGCCCCCTGCTGGTGGGAGGAGAACAGTGACAGTCCCGGGACAACGCCCCCTGCTGGTGGGCGGAGAGCAGTGACAGTCCCGGGACAGCACCCCCTGCTGGTGGGAGGAGAGCAGTGACAGTCCCGGGACAACGCCCCCTGCTGGTGGGAGGAGAGCAGTGACCTTACCTGCACATCGCCCCCTGCCGTTGGGAGGTGAGCAGTGGCAGTCCCGGTACATCGCCCCCTGTAGGAGTAGGAGAGCAGTGACAGTCCTGGTACAGCACCCACTGTAGGGGTAGAAGAGCACCCCCTGTAGGGGTAGGAGAGTAGTGACAGTTCCAGTAGAGCACCCCCTGTAGGGGTAGGAGAGCAGTGGCAGTCCCAGTACAGCGCCCCCTGTAGCATGAGGAGACCACTGACAGTTCTGTTACAGCAGCCCCTGCCGGTGTGAGGAGAGCAGTGACAGTCCCGGAATGGCGCCCCCTGTAGCATGAGGAGAGCAGTGACAGTGCCGGTACGGCGGCCCCTGTAGGGGTGTGAGAGCAGTGACAGTTCCGGTATGGCGGCCCCTGTAGGGCTTTGAGAGCAGTGACCGTCCCGGGACAGCTTCCCCTGCCAGTGGGAGGAGAGCAGTAACAGTCCCGTTACAGCGCTCCCTGCAGCTGGGAGGAGGGCAGTGACAGCGCCGGTACAGCACCACCTGCTGGTGGGAGGATAGCAGTGACCATCCTGCTACTGTGCCCCCTGCTGGTGACAGGAGAGCAGTGACAGTCCCACTACAGCGCCCCCTGCTGGTGGGAGGAGAGCAGTGTCAGTCCCACTTTAGCGCCCCCTGCTGGTGGGAGAAGAGCAGTGACAGTCCCGCTACAGCGCCCCTGCTGGTGGGAGAAAAGCAGTGACAGACCTCCTACAGCGAACCTACTGGTTGGAGAAGAGCAGTGACAGTCCCGCTACAGCGCCCCCTGCTGGTGGGAGGTGAGCAGTGACCGTCCCGTTACAGCGCTCCCTGCAGCTGGGAGGAGGGCAGTGACAGCGCCGGTACAGCACCACCTGCTGGTGGGAGGATAGCAGTGACCATCCTGCTACTGTGCCCCCTGCTGGTGACAGGAGAGCAGTGACAGTCCCACTACAACGACCCCTGCTGGTGGGAGGAGAGCAGTGTCAGTCCCACTTTAGCGCCCCCTGCTGGTGGGAGAAGAGCAGTGACAGTCCCGCTACAGCGCCCCTGCTGGTGGGAGAAAAGCAGTGACAGACCTCCTACAGCGAACCTACTGGTTGGAGAAGAGCAGTGACAGTCCCGCTACAACGCCCCTGCTGGTCGGAGAAGTGCAGTGACAGTCCCACTACAGCGCCCCCTGCTGGTGGGAGGAGGACAGTGACAGTCCCGGGACAGCGCCCCCTGCAGGTGGGAGGAGAGCAGTGACCATCCTGCTACTGTGCCCCCTGCTGGTGACAGGAGAGCAGTGACAGTCCCACTACAACGACCCCTGCTGGTGGGAGGAGAGCAGTGCCCGCCCCACTACAGCGCCTCCTGCTGGTGAGAGGAGGGCAGTGACAGTGCCGGTACAGCACCCCCTGCTGGTGGGAGGATAGCAGTGACATTCCCGGTTCAGCGCCCCCTGCCGGTGGGAGGAGAGCAGTGACAGTCCAGGGACAGCTCCCCCTGCTGGTGTGAGAAGAGCAGTGCCCGCCCCGCTACAGCGCCCCAGCTGGTTGGAGAGGAGCAGTGACCGTCCCGCTACAGCGCCCCCTGCTGGTGGGAGGAGAGCAGTGAAATTCCCACTACAGCGAACCCTGCTGGTGGGAGGAGAGCAGTGACTGTCCTGCTACTGTGCCCCTTGCTGGTGACAGGAGAGCAGTGACAGTCCCACTACAACGCCCCCCTACTAGTGGGAGGAGAGCAGTGACAGTCCCAGGGCAGCACCACCTGCTGGTGTGAGGAGAGCAGTGACAGTCCCGTTACAGCGCTCCCTGCTGGCGGGATGAGAGCAGTGACCGTCCCGCTACAGCGCCCCTGCTGGTGGGAGAAGAGCAGTGACGGTCCCGCTACAGTGCCCCCTGCTGGTGGGAGGAGAGCAGTGACAGTCCTAGGAAAGCGCCCCCTGCTGGTGGGAGAGCAGTGACAGTCCTGGGACAGCGCCCACTGCCGATGGGAGGAGAGCAGTGACAGTCCTGGGACAGCACCCCCTGCTGTTGGGCGTAGAGCAGTGACAGTCCCGCTACAGTGCCCTCTGCTGGTGGGAAGAGAGCAGTGACCGCCCCGGGACAGCACCCCCGGCTGGTGGGAGGAGAGCATTGAAAATCGCAGGACAGCGCACCCTGCTGGTGGGAGGAGAGCAGTGACAGTCCCGTTAGAGCGCCCCCTGCTGGTGGGAGGAGAGCAGTGAAAGTCCCGCTACAGCACCCCTGCTGGTGGGAGCAGAGCAGTGACGGTCCCGCTTCAGCTCCCCCTGCTGGTGGGAGAAAAGCAGTGACAGTCCCGCTACAGCGCCCCTGCTGGTGGGAGAAGAGCAGTGACAGTCCCGCTACAGCGCCCCTGCTGGTGGGAGAAAAGCAGTGACAGTCCCGCTACAGCGAACCTACTGGTGGGAGAAGAGCAGTGACAGTCCCGCTACAGCGCCCCTGCTGGTGGGAGAAGAGCAGTGAAAGTCCCGTTACAGCGCCCCTGCTGGTGGGAGAAGAGCAGTGACAGCCCCGTTACAGCGCTCCCTGCTGCTGGGAGGAGGGCAGTGACAGTCCTAGGAAAGCGCCCCCTGCTGGTGGGAGAGCAGTGACAGTCCTGGGACAGCGCCCACTGCCGATGGGAGGAGAGCAGTGACAGTCCTGGGACAGCACCCCCTGCTGTTGGGCGTAGAGCAGTGACAGTCCCGCTACAGTGCCCTCTGCTGGTGGGAAGAGAGCAGTGACCGCCCCGGGACAACACCCCCTGCTGGTGGGAGGAGAGCATTGACAGTCGCAGGACAGCGCACCCTGCTGGTGGGAGGAGAGCAGTGACAGTCCCACTATAGCGCCCCCTGCCGGTGGGAGGAGAGCAGTGACAGTCCCGTTAGAGCGCCCCTGCTGGTGGGAGAAAAGCAGTGACAGTCCCGCTACAGCGAACCTACTGGTTGGAGAAGAGCAGTGACAGTCCCGCTACAGCGCCCCCTGCTGGTGGGAGGAGAGCAGTGACCGTCCCGTTACAGCGCTCCCTGCAGCTGGGAGGAGGGCAGTGACAGCGCCGGTACAGCACACCCTGCTGGTGGGAGGATAGCAGTGACATTCCCGGTAGAGCGCCCCTGCTGGTGGGAGAAGAGCAGAGACAGTTCCGCTACAGCGCCCCTGCTGGTGGGAGAAGAGCAGTGAAAGTCCCGTTACAGCGCCCCTGCTGGTGGGAGAAGAGCAGTGACAGTCCCGCTACAACGCCCCAGCTGGTTGGAGGGAAGCAGTGACAGCCCCGTTACAGCGCTCCCTGCTGCTGGGAGGAGGGCAGTGACAGCACTGGTGCAGCGCCCCCTGCCGGTGGGAGAGAAGTGACCGTCCCGCTACAGCGCCCCCTGCTGGTGGGAGGAGCGCAGTGAAAGTCTCACTACAGCGGACCCTGCTGGTGGTAGAAGGGCAGTGACAGTACTGCTACAGCGCCCCTGCTGGTGGGAGAAGAGCAGTGACAGTCCCGTTACAGCGATCTGCTGGTTATAGAAGAGCAGTGACAGTCCAACTACAACGCCCCCTACTAGTGGGAGGAGAGCAGTGACAGTCCCGGGTCAGCGCCCCCTGCTGGAGAGAGGAGGGCAGTGACAGTCCCGGGACAGTGCCCCCAGCTGGTGGGAGCAGGGAAGTGACCGTCCCGCTACAGCACCCCCTGCTGGTGAGAGGAGGGCAGTGACAGTCCCGGGACAGCGCCCCCTGCCGGTGGGAGGAGAGCAGTGACCGTCCTGCTACTGTGCCCCCTGCTGGTGACAGGAGAGCAGTGACAGTCCCACTACAACGCCCCCTACTAGTGGGAGGAGAGCAGTGACAGTCCCGGGTCAGCGCCCCCTGCTGGTGAGAAGAGGGCAGTGACAGTCCCAGGACAACGCCCCCAGCTGGTGGGAGGAGAGAACTGACCGTCCCGCTGCAGCACCAGCTGCTGGTGGGAGGAGGGCAGTGACAGTCCCGGGACAGCGCCCCCTGCCGGTGGGAGGAGAGCAGTGACAGTCCTGGGACAGCGCCCCCTGCTGGTGGGAGGAGAGCAGTGACAGTCCTGGGACAGCACCCCCTGCTGGAGAGAGGAGGGCAGTGACAGTCCCGGGACAGTGCCCCCAGCTGGTGGGAGCAGGGAAGTGACCGTCCCGCTACAGCACCCCCTGCTGGTGGGAGGAGAGCAGTGACAGTCCCGGGTCAGCGCGTCCTGCTGTTGGGAGGAGAGCAGTGACAGTCCCGGTACAGTGCCCCCTGATGGTAGGAGGGGAACATTGACAGTCCCGCTACAGCAACTCCTGCTGGTGGGAGGAGAGCAGTGACCGTCCTGCTACTGTGCCCCCTGCTGGTGACAGGAGAGCAGTGACAGTCCCACTACAGCGCCCCCTACTAGTGGGAGGAGAGCAGTGACAGTCCCAGTACAGCGCCCCGTGCCGCTGGGAGGAGAGCAGTGACAGTCCCGGGACAGCGCCCCTTGCTGGTAGGAGCAGAGCAGTGACAGTCCCGCTACAGCACCTCCTGCTGGTGGGAGGAGAGCAGCGACAGTCCCGCTACAGCGCCCCCTGCTGCGGGGAGGGGAGCATTGACAGTCCCGGGACAGCGCACCCTGCCGCTGGGAGGAGAGCAGTGACATTCCCAGTACAGCGCCCCCTGCCGCTGGGAGGAGAGCAGTGACAGTCCCGGGACAGCGCCCATTGCTGGTAGGAGCAGAGCAGTGACAGTCCCACTACAACGCCCCCTACTAGTGGGAGGAGAGCAGTGACAGTCCCAGTACAGCGCCCCCTGCCGCTGGGAGGAGAGCAGTGAGAGTCCCAGTACAGCGCCCCCTGCCGCTGGGAGGAGAGCAGTGACAGTCCCGGGACAGCGCCCCTTGCTGGTAGGAGCAGAGCAGTGACAGTCCCGCTACAGCCCCTCCTGCCGGTGGGAGGAGAGCAGTGACAGTCCTGGGACAGTGCCCCCTGCTGGTGGGAGGAGAGCAGTGACCGTCCTGCTACTGTGCCCCCTGCTGGTGACAGGAGAGCAGTGACAGTCCCACTACAACGCCCCCTACTAGTGGGAGGAGAGCAGTGACAGTCCCGGGTCAGCGCCCCCTGCTGGTGAGAAGAGGGCAGTGACAGTCCCAGGACAACGCCCCCAGCTGGTGGGAGGAGAGAACTGACCGTCCCGCTGCAGCACCAGCTGCTGGTGGGAGGAGGGCAGTGACAGTCCCGGGACAGCGCCCCCTGCCGGTGGGAGGAGAGCAGTGACAGTCCTGGGACAGCGCCCCCTGCTGGTGGGAGGAGAGCAGTGACAGTCCTGGGACAGCACCCCCTGCTGTTGGGCGTAGAGCAGTGACAGTCCCGCTACAGTGCCCTCTGCTGGTGGGAGAAGAGCAGTGACCGCCCCGGGACAGCACCCCCGGCTGGTGGGAGGAGAGCATTGACAGTCGCGGGACAGCGCCCCCTGCTGGTGGGAGGAGAGCAGTGACAGTCCCACTATAGCGCCCCCTGCCGGTGGGAGGAGAGCAGTGACATTCCCAGTCGAGTGCCCCTGCTGGTGGGAGAAAAGCAGTGACAGTCCCGCTGCAGCGAACCTACTGGTTGGAGAAGAGCAGTGACAGGCCCGGGACAGCGCCCCCTGCTGGTGGCAGGAGAGCAGTGACCGTCCCATTACAGTGCTCCCTGCTGCTGGGAGGAGGGCAGTGAAAGCGCCGGTACAGCACCCCCTGCTGATGGGAGGATAGCAGTGACATTCCCGGTAGAGCGCCCCTGCTGGTGGGAGAAGAGCAGGGACAGTCCCGCTACAACGCCCCAGCTGGTTGGAGGGGAGCAGTGACAGACCCGTTACAGCGCTCCCTGCTGCTGGGAGGAGGGCAGTGACAGCCCTGGTACAGCGCCCCCAGCCGGTGGGAGAGAAGTGACCGTCCCGCTACAGCGCCCCCTGCTGGTGGGAGGAGAGCAGTGAAAGTACCACTACAGCGAACCCTGCTGGTGGGAGAAGGGCAGTGATAGTACCGCTACAGTGCCCCTGCTGGTGGGAGAAGAGCAGTGACCGTCCCACTACAGCGCCCCTGCTGGTGGGAGGAGAGCAGTGACAGTCCCGCTACAGCGATCTGCTGGTTATAGAAGAGCAGTGACAGTCCCACTACAACGCCCCCTACTAGTGGGAGGAGAGCAGTGACAGTCCTGGCTCAGCGCCCCCTGCTGGTGGGAGGAGAGCAGTGACAGTCCCGGGACAGCGCCCGCTGCTGGTGGTAGGAGAGCAGTGACAATCCAGGTACAACGACCGCTGCCGGTGGGAGGAGAGCAGTGACCGTCCCGCGACAGCGCGCCCTGCTGTTGGGAGGAGAGCAGTGACAGTCCCACTACAGCGCCCCCTGCTGGTGGGAGGAGAGCAGTGACAGTCTCAGTATAGCACCCCCTGCTGGTGGGATGAGAGCAGTGACCGTCCCGCTACAACGCCCCCTACTAGTGGGAGGAGAGCAGTGACAGTCCCGGGACAGCGCCCCCTGCTGGTGGGAGGAGAGCAGTGACAGTCCCGGGACAGCGCCCGCTGCTGGTGGTAGGAGAGCAGTGACAATCCAGGTACAACGACCGCTGCCGGTGGGAGGAGAGCAGTGACCGTCCCGCGACAGCGCGCCCTGCTGTTGGGAGGAGAGCAGTTACAGTCCCGGTACAGTGCCCCCTGCCGGTAGGAGGAGAACAGAGACAGTCCCGCTACAGCACCTCCTGCTGGTGGGAGGAGAGCAGTGACAGTCCCGGGATAGCACCACCTGCCGGTAGGAGGAGAGCAGTGACAGTCCAGGTAAAGTGCCCCCTGCTGGTGGGAGGAGAGCAGTGACAGTCCCGTTACAACGCCCCCTGCCAGTGGGAGGAAGACAGAGACAGTCCCGCTACAGTGCCCCCTGCTGTTGGGAGGAGAGCTGTCACTGCCCAGGCACAGCGCCCCTTGCTGATGGGAGGAGAGCAGTGTAATTCCCGGTACAGTGCCCCCTGCTGGTGGGAGGAGAGCAGTGACCGCTCCGGTACAGACGTCCCCTGCTGTTGGGAAGAGATCAGTGACATTCCCGGTACAGCGCCCACTGCTGTTGGGAGGAGAGCAGTGACTGTCCTGCTACAGCGCCCGCTGCCAGTGGGATGAGAGCAGGGACAGCGCCGATACAGCGCCCCCTGCTGGTGTGAGGAGATCAGTGAAGGTCCCTGGACAGCGCACCCTGCCGGTGGGAGGAGAGCAGTGACAGTCCCGGGACAGCTCCCCCTGCTGGTGGGAGGAAAGCAGTGACATTCCCGGTACAGCACCCCTGCTGGTGGAAGGAGAGCAGTGACAGTCCTGGGACAGCGACCCCTGCTTGTGGGAGAAGTGCAGTGACCGTCCCGCTACAGCACCCCCTGCTGGTGGGAGAAGAGCAGTGACAGTCCCGCTACAGTGCCTCCTGCTGGTGGGAGGAAGGCAGTGACATTCCCGGTACAGCGCCCCCTGCTGGTGGGAGGAGAGCAGTGACAGTCCCGGGACAGCTCCCCCTGCCGGTGGGCGGAGAGCAGTGACACGTCCCAGGACAGCGCCCCCTGCTGGTGGGAGGAGAGAAGTTACTGTCCCGCTACCGTGCCGCTGCTGATGGGAGGAGGGCTGTGACCATCCTGGGACAGCGCGCCCTGCCGGTGGGAGGAGAGAAGGTACTGTCCCGCTACCGCGCCCCCTGCTGATGGGAGGATGGCTGTGACCATCCTGGGACAGCGCGCCCTGTCGGTGGGAGGAGAGCAGTGACTGCCCCGGGACAGTGCCCCCTGCTGGTGGGAAGAGAGCAGTGACCGCCGCGGTACAGCAGCGCCACCTGCTGGTGGGAGGAGAGCAGTGACCGTCCCGCTACAGCACCCCCTGCTGGTGGGAGGAGGGCAGTGACAGCCCCGGGACAGCGCCCCCTGCCGGTGGGAGGAGAGCAGTGACAGTCCCGGTACAGCGCCCCCTGCTGGTGGGAGGAGAGCACTGACTGCCCCGGTACAGCGCCCCCTGCTGATGGGAGGAGAGCAGTGACAGTCCTGGGAAAGCGCCCCCCTGCCAATGGTAGGAGAGTAGTGACAGCGCCGGTACAGCGCCATGTGCTGGTGGGAGGAGAGCAGTAACAGTCCCGGGACAACGCCCCCTGCTGGTGGGAGGAGAGCAGTGACAGTCCCGGGACAGCGCCCCCTGCTGGTGGGAGGAGAGCAGTGACAGTCCCGGGACAGCTCCCCCTGCTGGTAGGAGGATGGCAGTGACATTCCAGACACAGCGCCCCCTGCCGGTGGGAGGAGAGCAGTGACAGTCCCGGGACAGCTCCCCCTGCTGGTAGGAGGATATCAGTGACAGTCCTGGGACAGCTCCCCCTGCTGGTGGGAGGAAAGCAGTGACATTCCCGGTACAGCGCCCCCTGCCGGTGGGAGGAGAGCAGTGACAGTCCCGGGACAGCGACCCCTGCTAGTGGGAGAAGAGCAGTGACCGTCCCGCTACAGCGCCCCCTGCTGGTGGGAGAAGAGCAGTGACAGTCCCGCTACAGTGCCTCCTGCTGGTGGGAGGAGGGCAGTGACATTCCAGGTACAGCGCCCCGCTGCTGGTGGGAGGAGAGCATTGACCGCACGGGACAGCGTCCCCTGCTGCTGGGAGGAGAGCATTGACAGTCCAGGTACAGCGCCCCCTGCTGCTGGGAGGAGAGAAGTGACATTCCTGGTACAGCGCCACCTGCTGGTGGGAGGAGAGCAGTGACAGTCCCGGGACAGCTCCCCCTGCCAGTGGGCGGAGAGCAGTGACCGTCCCGGGACAGCGCCCCCTGCTGGTGGGAGGAGAGAAGTTACTGTCCCGCTACCGCGCCCCCTGCTGTTGGGAGGAGGGCTGTGACCATCCTGGGACAGCGCGCCCTGCCGGTGGGAGGAGAGCAGTGACTGCCCCGGGACAGTGCCCCCTGCTGGTGGGAGGAGAGCAGTGACCGCCCCGGTACAGCAGCGCCACCTGCCGGTGGGAGGAGAGGAGTGGCAGTCCCGGGACAGCGCCCCCTGTAGTGGGGCGAACACATTGACAGTCTCAGAAGAGCGCCCCTGTAGGAGGAGGAGAGCATTGACAGTCCCAGTGCTGCGCCACCTGCTGGTGGGAGGAGAGCAGTGACAGTCCCGGTACATCTGCCCCCTGCTGGTGGGAGGAGAGCAGTGACCATCCCGGGACAGTGGCCCCTGCTGTTGGGGAGAGATCAGTGACAGTCCCGGGGCAGCGCCCCCTGCTGGTGGGAGGAGAGCAGTGACAGTCCCGGTACAGCGCCCCCTGTAGGAGGAGGAGAGCATTGACAGTCCCAGTGCAGCACCCCCTGTAGTAGGAGGAGAGCTTTGACAGTCCCAGTGCGACGCCCCCTCTAGTGGGAGGAGAGCAGTGACAGTCCTCGTACAATGCCCCCTGCCAGCGGGAGGTGAGCAGTAGCAGTTCCAGTACAACGCCCACATTTGGGGGATGAGAGCAATAAAAGTCACGGTACAGCGCCCCCTGTAGTTGCAGGAGATCAGTGACAGTCCCGATGCGGCGCCCCTTGTAGTGGGTGGGGAGCTGTGACCAAACCGTACAGCGCTCCCTGCTGGTAGGAGAAGAGCAGCAGCAGTCATGTACAGTGCCACCTGTTGGGTGAGGAGAGCAGTAACAATCCCGGTACAGTGCCCCCTGACGGTGGGAGGATAGCAGTGACAGTCCCGGTAAAGAGTCCACTGTAGGGGGAGGAAGCAGCGGCAGTCATGGTACGGTGCCCCTGCTGGTGGAAGGAGAGCAGTGACAGTCGCAGTATGGCTCCCCCTGTAGCAGGGGGAGACCAATGACAATTCCGGTACAGTACACTCTGCAGGGATTTGAGAGCTGTGACAGTCCCAGTATAGCACCCCCTGTAGGGGGAGGAGAGCAGTGACTGTCCCAGTACACCACTCATGGTAGGGGAAGGAGAGCAGTGACAGTCCTGGTACAGTGAACCCTGCAGGGTTATGAGAGCAGTGTCAGTCCAGGTATAGCGCCCCCTGAGGGGTATGAGAGCAGTGACAGTCCTGGTACAGCGCCCCCTGTGGGGGTATGAGAGCAGTGACAGTCCTGGTACAGCGTCCCTGTAGGAGAGGAGAGCAGTTACAATTCCGGTACAGCGCCCCCTTTTGGGTGAGTAGAGCAGTGACAGTCCTGGTACAGCGCCCCCTGTGGGGGTATGAGAGCAGTGACAGTCCCGGTACAGCGCCCCCTGTAGTTGCAGGATAGCAGTGACAGCCCCGGTACAGCGCCCCCTTTTGGGGGAGGAGTGCAGTGATATTCCCAGTATAGCGCCCCCAGCCAGTGGGAGGAGAGCAGTGACAGTCCTGGTAAAGCGTCCCCTTATGGGGGAGATGTGCAGTGACAGTCCCAGTAAAACGCCTCCCCTTGGAGGAGGAGTCAGTGACAATTCCAGTATAGCGCCTCCTGTACCGGGAGGAGCGCAGTGACAGTCCTGTTACAGCACCCCCTGTAGGGGGAGGAGTGGTTCGATAGTCCTGGCACAGCACCTCCTATAGTGGGAGGAGGGCAGTGGCAGTCCCGGTACAGCGCCCCCTGTAGAGGGAGGAGAACAGTGAAAGTCCCGATACAGCACCCCCTGCCTGTGAGAGGAGAGCAGTGACAATCCCGGTAAAGCACCTCCTGTAGAGGGAGGACTGCACTGACAATCCCAGTACAACGCCACCTGTAGGGGGAGGAGAGCAGTGACATTCCCGGTAAAGCGCCCATTTTTGGGTGAGGAGAGCAGTGACAGTCCCCGTAAAGCACTCCCTGTAGTGGGAAGAGAGCAGTAACAGTCCCGGTACAGCGCCCCCTGCTGTTGGGAGCAGAGCAGTGACAGTCGCGGTACAGCGCCCCCTGCCAGTGGGAGGAGGGCAGTGGCATTTGTGGTACAGAGGCACCTGCCGGTGGGAGGAGAGCAGTGACAGTCCCGGTACGGCGCCCCTTGTAAGGGGATGAGAGTAGTGACATTCCTGGTACAGTGCCCCCAGTTGGGGAAGGAGAGCAGTGACAGTCCCAGTACAGCGCCCCCTGCCAATGGGAGGAAAGCAGTGGCAGACCAGGTGAAGAGCCCCCTGTAGGGGGTTGACAGCAGTGACCAAACTGTACAGTGCACCCTGCGGTGGGAGATGATCAGCGACAGTCATGGTACGGCACCCCCTGCCAGTGGGGGGAGAGCAGTGATAGTCCCAGTAATGAGTCCTCTGAAGGGGTAGGAGAGCAGTGGCAGTCCCAGTACAGCGCCCCCCTGTAGGTAGAAGACAGCAGTGACCATTATGATACAGCGGCCACTGCCAATGCGATGAGAGCATTGGCAGTCGCGGTACAGCGCCCCCTGTAGGGGGAGGAAGCTGTGGCAGACCCGTTAAAATGCCCCCTTTTCAGGGAGAGGAGCAGTGACAGTCCCGGTACAGCGCCCCCTGTAGTGGGAGGAATGCAGTGACAGATCCGGTACAGCGCCCCCAGTTGGGGGAGGAGAGCAATAACAGTCCCGGTACAGCGCCCCCTGTAGTGGGAGGAATGCAGTGACAGATCCGGTACAGCACCCCTTGCTGGTGGAAGGAGAACAGTGAAAGTCCCGGTACAGCGCCCCCTGTAGCAGGAGGAGAGCAGTGACAGTCCCGGTACAGCGCCCCCTGCCGATGGGTTGAGAGCATTGGCAGTCGCGGTACAAGGTACCCTGTAGGAGGAGGAAGCAGTGGCAGACCCGTTAAAACGTCCCTTTTGGGGGAGGAGAGCAGTGACAGTTCCAGTACAGTGCCCTCTGTAGGGCGTGGGAAGCAGTGACCAACCTGTACAGCTCCTCCCGCCGGTGGGAGGAGAGCAGTGACAGTCCTGGTACAGCGCCCCCTGCCGGTGGGAGGAGAGCAGTAGCAGATCCGGTAAAGCACCCCCTGTAGGGGAATGAGAGCAGTGACGTTCCCCTTACAGCGGCCCCAGTTGTGGGTGCAGAGCAATAACAGTCCCGGTACAGCGCCTGCTGTAGTTGCTGGAGGAGGAATCAGTGACAGTCCCGTTACAGCACCCCCTGTAGCGGGAGGGGAGCAGTGACAGTCCCAGTGCAGCGCCCCCTGCAGGTGGGAGGAGAGCATTGCCAGTCCCGGTACAGTGCCCCCTGTAGGGGTATGAGAGCAGTGACCGTCCCAGTACGGTGCCCCCCGTAGTGGTATGACAGTAGTGACATTCCCTGTACAGCGCCCCCAATTGGGAGTGGCGAGCAGTGACAGTCCCACAACAGCGCCCTCTGTAGAGGGAGGAGTTGCAGTACAGCGCCCCCTGTAGCTGCAGGAGAGCAGTGACAGTCTCGGTACAGCGCCCCCTGCTGGTGTGAGGAAAGCAGTAGCAGACTCGGTAAAGAGCCCCATGTAGGGGGAGGAGAGCAGTGACAGTCCCGGTAAAGAGTGCCCTGCCGGTGGGAGGAGAGCAGTGACAGTCCCGGTACAGCCACCCCCTGCTGGTGGGAGGAGAGCAGTGACAGTCCAGGTAAAGAGCCCCCAGCCGGTGGGAGGAGAGCAGTGACAGTCCCGGTACAGCGCCCCCTGTAGGAGTAGGAGAGCAGTGACAGTCCCGGTACAGCGCCCCCTGCCGGTGGGAGGAGAGCAGTGACAGTCCAGGTAAAGAGCCCCCTGCAGGAGTAGGAGAGCAGTGACAGTCCCGGTACAGCGCCCCCTGTAGGAGTAGGAGAGCAGTGACAGTCCCAGTGCAGCGCCTCCTGTAGGTGGAGGAGAGCAGTGGCCGTTATGGTACAGCAGCCACTGCCAATGTGATGAGAGCATTGGCAGTCGCGGTACAGCGCCCCCTGTAGGGGGAGGAAGCAGTGGCAGACCTGTTAAAATGCCCCCTTTTCAGGGAGAAGGGCAGTGACAGTCCCGGTACAGCGCTCCCTATAGGGGGAGGAGAGCCGTGACATTCCCCTTACAGCGCCTGCAGTTGGGGGAGGACAGCAGTGTCAGTCCCGATACAGCACCCCTTGCCAGTGGGAGGAAAGCAGTGGCAGACCCGGTAAAGAGCCCCCTATAGGAGGAGTAGAGCAGCAAACATCCTGATCGAGTGCCCCCTGTAGGGGGATGTGAGTAGTGACTTTCCTGGTACAGCGCCCCCAGTTGGGGGAGGAGAGCAGTGACAGTCCCGCTACAGCACCCCCTGCTGGTGGGAGGAGAGCAGTGACAGTCCCGGTACAGCGCCTCCTGCCGGTGGGAGGAGAGCAGTGATATGCCCCGTACAGCGCCCCCAGTTGGGGGAGGAGAGCAGTGACGGTCCCGGTACAGCGCCCCCTGCCAGCGGGAGGAGAGCTGTGGCAGATCTGGGACAGCGCCCCTGTAGGGGGAGGACAGCAACAAAACATCTTGATAGAGCACCCCCTGTAGGGGAATGAGAGCAGTGACAATCCCGGTACAGCGCCCCCTGTAGGAGGAGGAAGCAGTGGCAGACCCGTTAAAACGCCCCCTTTTGGGGGAGGAGAGCAGTGACAGTCCCAGTACAGCGCCCTCTGTAGAAGGTGGGGAGCAGTGACCATCCCGTTCAGCGCCTCCTGCCACTGGGAGGAAAACAGTAACAGTCCTGGTACACCGCCCCCTGCTGGTGGGAGGAGAGCAGTGTCAGTCCCGGTACAGCGCCCCCTGTAGGAGGAGGAGAGCAAGGAAAGTCCCGGTGCAGCGCCCCCTGTAGGGGGAGGAGAGCTATGACCATCCCGTACAGCACCATAAGTATGGGGAGGAGAACAATGACAGGAATGATATATTTCCATAGAGGTAGTGCAATGAAGGTTCACCAAACTGGGGGTTAATGTTCCTCATATAATCGATGAGTGAGATAGACTGGGAGCCGCGGCCTGAATGGGCTGGTGTCTGTGGTGTGAGCAGGAGACTGTCCTATGAGAGGAGACGATGGAGAGCACAGTGATGACGGGCGAGAGCTGGTGTATTTTTAGTGTCGGCTATTTTTAGAGGCAGGCTGTGAGAGGCTTTGTAAACATCAGCCTGTCATTGCCGGAGGCTACAGCTCGCAGCAACATCTCCCTCCCCCAGCACAGCCTCAGCCACAGAGACATGCGTACCAACCTCCTGCTAATTATAGCTGTGAGCAGGCACCAAGCTCTTTCAGCACACAGCCCAGACCCATCACCTCAGCCCACCCATCGCCTCAACCCAGCCCATCACCTCAACCCACTCATCACCTCAACCCAGCCCCATCACCTCAACCCAGCCCATCACCTCAACCCAGCCCCATCACCTCAACCCAGCCCCATCACCTCAACCCAGCCCATCACCTCAACCCAGCCCCATCACCTCAACCCAGCCCATCACCTCAACCCAGCCCCATCACCTCAACCCACCCATCACCTCAACCCACCCATCACCTCAACCCACCCATCACCTCAACCCAGCCCCATCACCTCAACCCAGCCCATCACCTCAACCCAGCCCCATCACCTCAACCCAGCCCCATCACCTCAACCCAGCACCATCACCTCAACCCAGCCCCACCACCTCAACCCACCCATCACCTCAACCCAGCCCATCACCTCAACCCAGCCCATCACCTCAACCCAGCCCCACCACCTCAACCCACCCATCACCTCAACCCAGCCCCATCACCTCAACCCAGCCCATCACCTCAACCCACCAATCACCTCAACCCACCCATCACCTCAACCCAGCCCCTTCATCTCAACCCACCCATCACCTCAACCCAGCCCCATCACCTCAACCCACCCATCACCTCAACCCAGCCCATCACCTCAACCCAGCCCATCACCTCAACCCACCCATCACCTCAAACCACCCATCACCTCAACCCAGCCCCATCATCTCAACCCAGCCCCATCACCTCAACCCACCCATCACCTCAACCCAGCCCCATCACCCCAACCCAGCCCATCACCTCAAACCAGCCCATCACCTCAACCCAGCCATCAGCTCGACCCACCCATCACCTCAACCCACCCATCACCTCAACCCAGCCCCATCACCTCAACCCAGCCCCATCACCTCAACCCAGCCCCATCACCTCAACCCAGCCCCATCACCTCAACACAGCCCGTCTCCTCAACCCAGCCCCATCACCTCAACCCACCCATCACCTCAACCCAGCCCATCACCTCAACCCAGCCCATCACCTCAACCCACCCATCACCTCAACCCACCAATCACCTCAACCCACCCATCACCTCAACCCAGCCCATCACCTCAACCCAGCCCCATCACCTCAACCCACCCATCACCTCAACCCAGCCCCATCACCTCAACCCAGCCCCTTCATCTCAACCCAGCCCCACCACCTCAACCCAGCCCCACCACCTCAACCCAGCCCCATCACCTCAACCCAGCCCCATCACCTCAACCCAGCCCCATCACCTCAACCCACCCATCACCTCAACCCAGCCCCACCACCTCAACCCAGCCCCACCACCTCAACCCAGCCCATCACCTCAACCCAGCCCATCACCTCAACCCAGCCCCACCACCTCAACCCAGCCCCACCACCTCAACCCAGCCCCATCACCTCAATCCACCCATCACCTCAACCCAGCCCCATCACCTCAACACAGCCCCTTCATCTCAACCCAGCCCATCACCTCAACCCAGCCTCATCACCTCAACCCAGCCCCTTCATCTCAACCCAGCCCCACCACCTCAACCCAGCCCCACCACCTCAACCCAGCCCCTTCACCTCAACCCACCCACCACCTCAACTCAGCCCCATCACCTCAACCCAGCTCCTTCATCTCAACCCAGCCCACCACCTCAACTCAGCCCTATCACCTCAACCCAGCTCCTTCATCTCAACCCAGCCCATCACCTCAACCCACCCACCACCTCAACCCAGCCCATCACCTCAACCCAGCCCATCACCTCAGCCCAGCCCCATCACCTCAACCCACCCATCACCTCAACCCAGCCCCTTCACCTCAACCCAGCCCATCACCTCAACCCAGCCCCATCACCTCAACCCAGCCCATCACCTCAACACAGCCCATCACCTCAACCCACCATTCAGCTCAACCCAGCCCCATCACCTCAACCCAGCCCCTTCACCTCAACCCACCCATCACCTCAACCCAGCCCATCACCTCAACCCAGCCCCATCACCTCAACCCAGCCCACCACCTCAACCCAGCCCATCACCTCAACCCACCATTCACCTCAGCCCAGCCCCATCACCTCAACCCAGCCATCACCTCAACCCAGCCATCACTTCAACCCAGCCCCATCACCTCAACCCACCCATCACCTCAACCCAGCCCCATCACCTCAACCCAGCCCCATCACCTCAACCCACCATTCACCTCAACCCAGCCCCATCACCTCAACCCACCCATCACCTCAACCCAGCCCCATTACCTCAACCCACCCATCACCTCAACCCACCCATCACCTCAGCCCAGCCCCATCACCTCAACCCAGCCCCATCACCTCAACCCAGCCCATCACCTCAACCCACCCATCACCTCAGCCCAGCCCCATCACCTCAACCCAGCCCCATCACCTCAACCCACCCATCACCTCAACCCAGCCCCATCACCTCAACCCACCCATCACCTCAACCCAGCCCCATCACCTCAACCCACCCATCACCTCAACCCAGCCCATCACCTCAACCCACCCATCACCTCAACCCAGCCCCATCACCTCAACCCAGCCCCATCACCTCAACCCAGCCCATCACCTCAACCCAGCCCCATCACCTCAACCCAGCCCATCACCTCAACCCAGCCCCATCACCTCAACCCAGCCCCATCACCTCAACCCAGCCCATCACCTCAACCCAGCCCATCACCTCAACCCACCATTCACCTCAACCCACCCATCACCTCAACCCACCATTCACCTCAACCCAGCCCCATCACCTCAACCCAGCCCCATCACCTCAACCCAGCCCCATCACCTCAACCCAGCCCATCACCTCAACCCAGCCCATCACCTCAACCCAGCCCATCACCTCAACCCACCCATCACTTCAACCCAGCCCATCACCTCAGCCCAGCCCCATCACCTCAACCCAGCACATCACCTCAACCCACCCATCACCTCAACCCAGCCCCATCACCTCAACCCAGCCCATCACCTCAACCCAGCCCCATCACCTCAACCCAGCCCCATCACCTCAACCCAGCCCCACCACCTCAACCCACCCATCACCTCAACCCAACCCCATCACCTCAACCCAGCCCCATCACCTCAACCCAGCCCCATCACCTCAACCCAGCCCCATCACCTCAACCCAACCCCATCACCTCAACCCAGCCCCATCACCTCAACCCAGCCCCATCACCTCAACCCAGCCCCATCACCTCAACCCAGCCCCATCACCTCAACCCACCCACCACCTCAACCCAGCCCCATCACCTCAACCCACCCCTCGCCTCAACCCAGCCCCATCACCTCAACCCAGCCCCATCACCTCAACCCAGCCCCATCACCTCAACCCACCCACCACCTCAACCCAGCCCCATCACCTCAACCCACCCCTCGCCTCAACCCAGCCCCATCACCTCAACCCAGCCCCATCACCTCAACCCAGCCCCATCACCCCAACCCACCTCAAACCAGCCCCCTCATCCCAACCCACCATCACCCACCTCCCATTACCCACCACCCCATCGAAGGTCAGCCATGATCTTATTGAATGGTGGAGCAGGCTCCAAGGGCCGTATGGTCTACTCCTGCTCCTTGTTCTTATGTTCTTATTAACCATGTCAAAGGCTGCAGACAGGTTGAGAAGGACAAGGAGGGATAGTTTACCTTTGTCACAGTCACAAAGGATGTCATTTGTGACTTTGATAAGGCCGTTTCAGTACTGTGGCAAGGGCAGAAACCTGATTAGAGGGATTCAAAAGTAGAGTTCCGGGAAAGATGGGCATGGATTTGGGAGGTGACAACACGTTCAAGGACTTTGGAGAGGAAAGGGAGGCTGGAGATGGGGCGGTAGTTTACAAAGGATGGAGGGGTCAAGAGTTGTTTTTTGAGGAGAGGGGTGATGACGGCAGATTTGAAGGACCTGAGGAGAGAGAATCAGTAACAATGTTAGCTGACATGGGAGCCAGGAAGGGAAGTTGGGTGGTCATCAGTTTAGTGGGAATAGGGTCGAGGGAGTAGGAGGTGGGCCTCAGGGACAAGTTGAGCTCAGAGAGGGCATGAGGGGAGATCGGAGATAAACTAGAGAAAGAAGCAAGTTCAGGGCTAGGGCAGGGGGGTACGTTATAGGATGTTTGGCCCGGTGGGCTAGGGGAAAGGAGGGAAGTGGTAGAGGCAGCTGATTGGTCTCAATCTTAGTGACAAAGAACTGGGCAGAAAGGTCGGTGAGAGTAGGATGGGGGTTGCTGCTCGTAAGGAGGCAGTGATGATCAGTCTAACATCAGTGGTGGGAACATTTCCAGAGACCATTGTCAAGGACAAAATTAAGTCTCATTTGGAGAAGCATGGGTTAATAAGGGAGAGCCAGCAGGGGTTTGTTAAAGACGAATCGTGTCTGACTAACCTCATTGCTTTGATGAAGTAACAGAGAGGGTTGATGATGATGATAGTGCAGCAGATCTTGTATATATGGATTTTCAAAAGGCATTTGATAAAATACCACAGAACAGACTTATTCGGAAAATAGAAGCACATGGGATTAGCGGGATGGTAATAATAGTAATAATAATAATAATAATCAGCTTTATTGTCATTGTTAGTGCACAAGTGCAGTACAGGTAGACTACCCTTTATCCGGACTTCCGAAAACCGAAACCCTCTAAAAAGCGAAGGTTTTTTCGTTCAGCGTAAGTCGTGCGTACGAACGGTTTTTAGAGGGTTCCGGTTTCGGAAGTTCGGATAAAGGGTAAGTCGTGCGCACGACCCCCCGCCGGCCCCGACAACCGCCGACCCTGCCAGCCCCGACAACCACCGACCCCCTCGCGGACCCCGCCGGCCCCGACAACCGCCGACCCCGCCAGCCCCGACAACCGCCGACCCCCCCGCGGACCCCGCAGGCCCCGACCCCGACTGACTTACGCTGAGCGTCAGCGTAAGTCGTGCGCACGACCCCCCGCCGACCCCCCCCCCCCCGCGGACCCCCGCCGACCCACCTTCCGAAATCCGAAATTCTCCTTTATCCGAAGCTCGGCTGGTCCCGAGGTTTTCGGATAAAGGATAGTCTACCTGTACAACGAAATGTAGGCTTGCGGCTCCCGAGAGTGTACATTTAGATTAAGACATTTAAACATTCAACATTCATTTGTCTTGTAATACAGTAACATAAACATAACCATAATAAAGTGCATTGGCAGATGTGCAGGCTTTAGAGTTTATTTGTGGAGTTCAGTAGGATGACAGCCCTGGGAAAGAAGCTGTTCCTAAATCTGGTCGTTCGGGTGCGAATGCATCTGTGGCTACAAAATTGGCTAAGGGATGAGAGGCAGAGAGTAGTGGTGAATGAATGTTTTTCTGACTGGAGAGGTAGGTACAGGTGAGTGCATGTGGGCACAGGTGGCTGCAGGGGGTACCGGCATGTGCAGGGGGTACCGGCAGGTGCAGGGGGGTACCGGCGGGTGTATGGGGTACCGGTGGGTGCAGGGGGTACCAGCGGGTGCAGGAGGTACCGGTGGGTGCAGGGGGTACCGGTGGGTGCAGGGGGTACCAGCGGGTGCAGGAGGTACCGGTGGGTGCAGGAGGTACCGGTGGGTGCAGGGGGTACTGGTGGGTGCAGGGGATACCGGCGGGTGCAGGGGATACCGGTGGGTGCAGGGGATACCGGTGGGTGCAGGGGGGTACCGGCGGGTGAAGGGGGTGCAGGGGGTACCGGCGGGTGCAGGGGGGTACCGGTGGGTGCAGGTGGTACCAGCGGGTGCAGGAAGGTACCGGCAGGTGCAGGGGGTAACGGCGGGTGCAGGGGGTACCGGTGGGTGCAGGGGGTACTGGCGGGTGCAGGGGGTACCTGTGGGTGCAGGGGGGTACCAGCGGGTGCAGGGGGTACCGGCGGGTGCTGGGGTGCAGGGGGGTACCGGCGGGTGCTGGGGTGCAGGGGGTACCGGCGGGTGCAGGGGGGTACCGGCGGGTGCTGGGGTGCAGGGGGGTACCGGTGGGTGCAGGGGGTACCAGCGGGTGCAGGGGGGTACCGGCGGGTGCAGGGGGTACCGGTGGGTGCAGGGGGTGCCGGCGGATGCAGGGGGTACCGGCGGGTGCAGGGGGGTACCGGCGGGTGCAGGGGGGTACCGGCGGGTGCAAGGGGGTACCGGTGGGTGCAGGGGGTACCGGTGGGTGCAGGAGGTACCGGCGGGTGCAGGGGGTGCCGGTGGGTGCAGGGGGTGCCGGCGGGTGCAGGGGTACCGGCGGGTGCAGGAGGTACCGGTGGGTGCAGGGGGTACTGGCGGGTGCAGGGGGTACCGGCAGGTACAGGAGGTGCCGGTGGGTGCAGGGGGTGCTGGCGGGTGCAGGGGGTGCCGGTGGGTGCAGGGGTACCGGCGGGTGCAGGAGGTGCCGGTGGGTGCAGGGGGTGCTGGCGGGTGCAGGGGGTACTGGTGGGTGCAGGGGGTGCCGGTGGGTGCAGGGGTACCGGCGGGTGCCGGTGGGTGCAGGGGGTGCTGGCGGGTGCAGGGGGTGCCGGTGGGTGCAGGGGTACCGGCGGGTGCAGGAGGTGCTGGTGGGTGCAGGGGGTGCTGGCGGGTGCAGGGGGTACCGGTGGGTGCAGGAGGTACCGGTGGGTGCAGGGGGTGCCGGTGGGTGCAGGGGGTGCCGGTGGGTGCAGGGGGTGCCGGCGGGTGCAGGGGTACCGGCGGGTGCAGGAGGTACCGGTGGGTGCAGGGGGTACTGGCGGGTGCAGGGGGTACCGGCAGGTACAGGAGGTGCCGGTGGGTGCAGGGGGTGCTGGCGGGTGCAGGGGGTGCCGGTGGGTGCAGGGGTACCGGCGGGTGCAGGAGGTGCCGGTGGGTGCAGGGGGTGCTGGCGGGTGCAGGGGGTACCGGTGGGTGCAGGGGGTGCCGGTGGGTGCAGGGGTACCGGCGGGTGCAGGAGGTGCCGGTGGGTGCAGGGGGTGCTGGCGGGTGCAGGGGGTGCCGGTGGGTGCAGGGGTACCGGCGGGTGCAGGAGGTGCCGGTGGGTGCAGGGGGTGCTGGCGGGTGCAGGGGGTACCGGTGGGTGCAGGGGGGTACCGGTGGGTGCAGGGGGGTACCGGTGGGTGCAGGGGGTACCGGCGGGTGCAGGGCTGCCGGCGGGTGCAGGGGGTACCGGTGGGTACAGGGGGGTACCGGCGGGTGCAGGGGGTACCGGCGGGTGCAGGGGTACCGGTGGGTACAGGCCCTCCTCCTCCTTTAACACCTGCGCTCCTGGGCATCCGGAGAAGCTTCACGCCCGACCTTGCTCCTTCTCGTGGGTATCTGATTAAAACCACCACTCTGTCCCTGTGGGGTTTCAATGTGATCGTGGCCACACCGCCCTGTTGCACGTTTCTGGTCACTGCAGCGGGCTCGGTTTTTACAGGCCCGGTGAACTGAGGGTGGAGGAGTGGCACTCTGGTCTGACTCTGGAATCCACTGAAAGAGTGGCTGCAGTCTGCGCCATTGCAGGCTGTGGTCCTGGGGTCAGTGTGGAGCTCAGTCTGGCTCAGATTTGTGTTTAACACAAAGTATGTAACGACATTTTAACTTTTGTTTTTTAAAAGATGAATAATGAATCCCCGTTCCAGATTAATACTTTCCGCTGCATCCCCCCCCCGCCCCCCCCGACTCTCCGGCCAGTCACTGCCCCCCCAACACTGACCCTCCGGCCAGTCACTCCCCCCCCACACTGACCCTCTGGCCAGTCACTGCCCTCCCAACACTGACCCTCCGGCCAGTCACTCCCCCCCCACACTGACCCTCCGGCCAGTCACTCCCCCCCGCCACACTGACCCTCCCGCCAGTCACTGCCCCCCCAACACTGACCCTCCGGCCAGTCACTGCCCCCCCCCCACACTGACCCTCCGGCCAGTCACTGCCCCCCCCCACACTGACCCTCTGGCCAGTCACTGCCCCCCCCACACTGACCCTCCGGCCAGTCACTGCCCCCCAACACTGACCCTCCGGCCAGTCACTGCCCCCCCACACTGACCCTCCGGCCAGTCACTGCCCCCCCCCACACTGACCCTCCGGCCAGTCACTGCCCCCCCCCCACACTGACCCTCCGGCCAGTCACTGCCCCCCCAACACTGACCCTCCGGCCAGTCACTCCCCACCCCCCACACTGACCCTCCGGCCAGTCACTGCCCCCCCCACACTGACCCTCCGGCCAGTCACTGCCCCCCCCCCACACTGACCCTCCAGCCAGTCACTCCCCCCCCCACACTGACCCTCCGGCCAGTCACTCCCCCCCCCCAACACTGACCCTCCGGCCAGTCACTGCCCCCACACTGACCCTCCGGCCAGTCACTCCCCCCCCCCACACTGACCCTCCGGCCAGTCACTGCACCCCCCCCACACTGACCCTCCGGCCAGTCACTGCCCTCCCCACTCTGACCCTCCGGCCAGTCAATTCAATTCAATTCAAATCGCTTTATTGGCATGACAAGGTGCATCTTATGTTGCCAAAGCATCGAAAAAACATTTATGGTTGAACACATAAACGCAGATCTATCCATACAGTGTATAAACAGATATATCCCTGAGTGTATAAATATACATTCATATAATTTGTATATACTCTTTTCTTATATTCACTGCCCAATACTCCCCTCCCCCTGCTGTTCTGAGCTGAGCTGCGGGGCCAAATGGCCTCTTTCTGTGCAGTCTGACAGGCGATGCCATTGGCCGGGCCGAGCCGGGCCGCTCTCTGCCCAGACTCACACTGCGCGGCAGCATAACCCGGCACGGCGGAGAGACCAAGGCTCCGATGTCAGCAGTTGTTCCACCGGAAGGTATTTCCTCATCTCCATGGCAACATAACATCCCCGCCCCAAACTGCAGTGATGTAGTTAGACGGGAAATGGGCGGAGACTGACTGTAACCAGCTCTGGCCTGGATTTGTACAGTCGCTGGGAGAGTTTACAACATCACAGCAGGTCAGAGCGTTCAGAGTCAGTGTGTGTGTGTGAGAGAGAGAGAGACAGAGAGAGAGAGAGAGAGAGAGACAGAGAGAGAGAGAAATTTCAAACTGGCTGTGAATGAACTGAAAGAGAAAGCAAGAAGGGCTTTCTATGCCATTAAAAAATCAATCCAAATAGAAATCCCAATTAGCATTTGGCTCAAAATTTTCAAATCAGTAATTGAACCAATTGCACTCTATGGCAGTGAAGTGTGGGGACCGCTAACACAACAAGAATTTGCAAAATGGGACAAACACCCAATTGAGATCCTACATGCAGAATTCTGTAAAAGTATCTGTTGAGTCTGAGTGTCCCAGATATGCTTATTCTAAATCACTGGACACAGACAACAAGAATAACTTAAACAGGTCTTTACTAATCGAAGGTCAGGACTGAACTGCTTAGCAAATTACTACACAGAGTTTATATACTGGTGTGGTCACCACCGGTACTACAATATACAGTAGCCAAGAGAAAGTAGTCCATCTCTTAGGGTAGTCTCTTAAGGTGGTACAGGTTACATACACCACAATTCCTCCCTTTTTAGCTTAACAGTGTACATCCCAATTTAAACATAACATGGATAACATATATACAACTTCATGCAAAACTGTTCAAAGATTCAGTCTCTGAGGAGGCCTCCTGATCCGAGTTGGATAACGCCTTTCAGGGGTCTCTGATTCTCGTTGCTGGGGTGACTCATCTAGTCGATCTCTTATGGGTTGGACATCATCAGATACATTGGCGTCTGAGGTAGATGCTTCAGGTTCACTAACTTCTTCCACTGGTGTCTCTGTCGTAGTCATGGGTTCGACCCTTGTTCTCGATTCTACAAGTTGGTCAGCATGACGTCGTATTACGTTTTCACCAATATCTACCGTGTACATCAGGGGTCCTTGTCTGGCACGAATTGTTCCAGATTGCCATTTCTCATTCTTATAGTCCCGGGCTAACACTGGTTGTCGTATTTCGAAACTCCGAGTGGTCTTGTTATTTATATGCTGGAACTGTTTGTTTTCGACTTCCCTCCGCACATTTGGTTTTAACAAGTCCAACCTGGACCGCAACCTCCTGTTATAGAACGTCATGGCAGGGCTTTGATTTGTCACTGCATGAGTGGTGTTTCGATATGCCATTAGGAAATTGTCCACCTTGTGTTGTAGTGGAATCTGGTCTTCGCTCATGGCCTTTATCACCTTTTTGAACGTTTGTACAAATCTCTCGGCCAACCCATTTGTAGCCGGATGATATGGGGCAGAGGTATAATGTTTCACCCCATTCTTCTTCATGAATTTCTGGAATTCTTCTGACACGAACTGCGGTCCGTTGTCTGAACATATTTGTTCTGGCAATCCATTTCTTGCGAATATCGTTCTTAGAACTGCGATCGTCTTTTCCGAGGTAGTGGTCGCCATCTTAATCACTTCTGGCCGTTTAGAATGTGCGTCTACCGCAATTAAAAACATGGAGTCCATGAATGGACCTGCGAAGTCAATATGTACACGTTGCCATGGGGTTGAAGGCCATTCCCATGGATGCAGCGGTGCAATTGGAGGTGCATTTTGAACTTTTTGGCACCCTGAGCAGCTTTTAGTCAGATCCTCTATTTGTTGGTCGATACCTGGCCACCACACATAAGCCCTAGCAAGGCTTTTCATCTTGACTCCCCCCAGATGACCTTCATGCAGTTCCTTTAGAACTCTCTCCCTTAATTTAGGAGGAATAATCACCCTTGTTCCATACATCAATGTTCCTTGACAGACGGACAGCTGTTCTCGTCTGGCTGAGAATGCCGGTAACAGTGGTTCACCATGAGCTGGCCATCCCTTCACTGTCAATTCGTAGACCTGAGACAGTGTCGGGTCGTTCCTGGTTTCTCTCTCAATACTTGCATTGGTGACTGGTAAACATTCGATGATGGTCAAGTGAAATAACTCAACAGGGTCAACTGTCGGTGCCTCCTCCGCTGTAGGTAGTGGCAGGCGCGACAGCCCATCAGCATTACCATGTTGCTTTGTACCTTTGAATTCGATCTGATATTGATGTGCCCCTAGGGAAAGGGACCATCTCTGGAGCCTCTGCGCTGTCATCACCGAAACACCCTTCTTAGGGTTAAAAATGGAAACCAACGGCTAGTGGTCTGTCAGCAGCGTAAACTTTTGCCCTTGCAGGTAATGATTAAATTTTTTTACTCCCCACACAAGGCTGAGAGCCTCCCTATCTATCTGAGCATAGTTGCGCTCAGCAGAGGTCAATGATCTGAATGCGAATGCGACTGGTCTTTCCAAGCCATTTGGCAACTTATGTGAGAGCACTGCCCCAATACCATATGGAGAAGCATCACAAGCTAAACAAATAGGCAGCGTTGGGTTAAAGTGAGCCAACACTTCCTTAGAGGTGATCAATGCCTTGCTTTTGTGAAAGGCCCGCTTACAGTCCTCGCTCCACTTCCATGGCACTCCCTTTTGTAAAAGAGCGTTCAGCGGGTGTAGCACCGTGGATAAATTTGACAGAAACTTATGGTAATAGTTAATCAACCCTAGGAACGACCTCAACTGGGATACATTTTGCGGAGCGGGAGCCTTCACAACAGCTTCGATCTTGTCAGGTGACTTGTGAAGCCCCTCCTGGTCAATGACGTGACCACAGTACGAGATTTGCTTCTGAAAGAACTCACATTTCTGGCGATTAACTCGAAGTCCATATTCTTTCAATCTGGTGAGCACCTGTTCCAAATTTGCAAGGTGTTCCTCATCATCATCTCCTGTAATCAGAATGTCGTCCAGGTAGCATTGTGTGCCTGGAATTCCCTGTAATACCTGCTCCATGGCCCTTTGCCAAATCGCTGGAGCCGATGCCACTCCAAAAACAAGTCTATTATACCGATATAAGCCCTTATGCGTGTTGATCGTGAAATACTGGCGTGACGCTTCATCAACTTCCATCTGTAAGTACGCCAAGGTCTATCTTGGTGAAGTGTTTCCCGCCAGACAACGAAGCGAAGATATCCTCAATCCGTGGAAGCGGATATTGCACCGTGTGAAGCACCGGATTAACAGTGATCTTGAAATCGCCACAGATGCGAACCTTCCCCGGTTCCCCCGGCTTGTTGCTCGATGAACACTTCATGACGGGAACAATGGGCGTGGCCCATTCACTCTAGTCCACCTTTGACAGTACTCCGGAACGTTCTAGTCCTTCCAGCTCAGCTTCCACAGCAGGTCGTATCGCATAAGGTACCGGTCTAGCTTTGAAAAATTTCGGGTTTGCATGTTCTTCAACCTTGATGTTTGCCGTAATTCCTTTCAGTGTTCCCAGTCCCTGCTGGAACACCTCTTTAGCATCGTCCAATATCCTGGACAGTCGTTTAGGTTTGACATCGTCCTTTTTACCGGAATCTACAGTTAGTGCTTTTAAGGAATGCCAGTCCATATTTATTCTCCTGATCCATTCCCGTCCCAGTAGTGGTGGACCTCCCTCAGGTAACACATATAAGTCCATTCCTCGGCTTTCTTTACCCTTGTGGACCACCTTTACCTTTATCTTTTCAATGGGGTATACTCTTTGCCCCGTGTATGTTTTCAATACAATCTCCGTATCCCTTAGGGGAATGTGTGGAAATAACCTTTTGTAATCTTGCTTATTCATGACCGTCAATGCCGATCCAGTGTCCAATTCCATCTTCACTTGGACTCCTGCTATCTGAAGTGTGACCCAGATAGTTTGGTGGTCTGCTGTGTTACCCACATTATGTATTCTTAGACAACCCAGTTCCTTACTGCTGGAGTCTGAATCCGTCTTCTGTCCATCCGAACTGTTCTCTGTCACCTTGTGTACCTTGTTGCACTTTTCCTGCGGTGACTTTTTGTTGCTGGTCTTCTTTCCTGACCGGCATACTTTAGCTATGTGACCGAGCTTGCCACATTTTCTGCATTCCTGATTTGTGAACCAGCACTGGTTCTGATCGTGCGTTGTCCTTCCGCAACGATAACACTTTACTGCACCCAATGCCATTTGATTGGTGCTGAGTTCCGATGACCTTAGCTGCATTTCCGCGGTGCCTCTTGCCGCGGCCTCGTGCGATGCTGCAATGGTGACAGCTTTATCAAGCGTAAGGTCCTTTTCCTCTAGCAGTCGCTTTTGTGTTCCTTCTTTTAATAATCCACACACGAATTTATCTCTCAGAGCATCTGCTAGTCCTGTACCAAACTGACAGTACTTTGATAGCTTGCGCAGTTCAATTAAGAATTCAGCGTTGCTTTCCTCTTTCCGCTGCGTTCTTCTGTAAAATTTAAATCGTTCCGCTATCAGCAGCGGCGTGGGGTTTAAATGTTCTTGCAGGATATTAACAATATTCGCGAAAGTCTGATCCGCCAGTTTATCTGGTGTTACAAGGTGCCTCAATAACCCGTACGTCTTCGCACCCATTGAGTTTAATAAGGTTAGTGCTTTCTTATCATCTGGTACCTCATTTGCTGTACAATAAACTTCAATGCGTTCTACATACGTGGCCCAATCTTCAACATCGCTATCAAAAGCAGTGATGTTACCGTGTTTAGGCATCCTTGAGAGTTTCTTTAAATATTTTATTTTTCCAAAATGGCGGCTTCCCGCGCTTGTCTTCTTCCCCCGCCTACTAAAGTGGCGGCATCCCGCGCTTGGCGGCTTTTCCCGCGCTTGTCTTCTTCCCCCGCCGACTACAATGGTGGCTTCCCGCGCTTGTCTTCTTCCCCCGCTGGCTACAATAGCGATGACCGCGCTGTTGCCGTTCTCGCCTCCCAGCGGTTCGTAATTTCCCCGACGCTGCTTTTGCTCCCCCGTGGTTCTTGTGGGCATTAACGCTTCCCTCGTTGCTGCGCCTCTCAGCCCCGATTGCAGCCCGGCCCTTTTCACCGGCTGCGGTCGAGTTCTCCGCGGTTCTCGTGGCATTAATGCTGCCCTTGTCGTTGCGCCTCTCGGCCCCGATTGCAGCCCGGCCCTTTTCACCGGCTGCGGTCGAGTTCTCCGCCCTTTTTCCTCCAGTTTCCCTCCCCTTCTCCACTGACAACGCGGCCGACTTTCTGCCCGTGTCGCTAGATCGGCTTACCCACCACCGTGGTAGAAGGATGATCACTGCCTGTCGCTGATGGAGGACTTCGTGGTCAGTAATTTCAACCCGGGTTCTCGATGCCTCCCGTGCGATGCGGTGCTCAGCAGGATGATGAGGGCGGATGCCTCTTCTCGACGCCCGTTCTGAGGACGAAGCTGCCTTGGATGCAAAACTGCCGCAGTGTAAGATCGGACTCGTCGCCACTGTTGAGTCTGAGCGTCCCAGATATGCTTATTCTAAATCACTGGACACAGACAACAAGAATAACTTAAACAGGTCTTTACTAATCGAAGGTCAGGACTGAACTGCTTAGCAAATTACTACACAGAGTTTATATACCGGTGTGGTTACCACCGGTACTACAATATACAGTAGCCAAGAGAAAGTAGTCCATCTCTTAAGGTAGTCTCTTAAGGTGGTACAGGTCACATACACCACAGTATCCTCCGGACTCAAAGGAAAACCGTAAACAATGCATGCAGGGCAGAACTAGGCCAATATCCATTAATAATCACTATCCAAAAAAGAGCCACCAAATTTTGGAAACACCTAGAAATGAGCAACCCCCAATGCTATCATTACGAAGCCCTGAAATGCCAAGAGAGGACCATAAAGAAGAATACCCTCAGTCAACTAGTCCTGAGACTCAGTGAAGTAACTACTAACACTATTAACAATAACCAGCCCCAGGACAGTGACAGCGTAACACAAAGAATTCGACCCAACACAATCGTCGCTAAGCAAAAGGAAAAATATCTGTCATATTGGGCAGAAACAACAAAAACCCAAAGCAAACTCAGTTGCTACTTGGCCCTAAACAGACAATATAACATGGCTGATTACCTGACCATGGTAAAGGATAGCAAACTGAGAAAAACCTTGACAATGTATAGACTTAGTGAACATAGCCTGGCGATCGAAAAAGGTAGACACAGGCAGACCCGGCTACCAAGAGAGGACAGGATATGCTCTCACTGCAGTCAGGGAGTGGTGGAGACAGAGATGCACTTCCTCACAGCTTGTAGAAAATATCAGGGCATAAGGGAGAATTTCTACCCAAAATTCACAAAAATATGCCCGGAATTCAGAAATTTGAATGACGACCAAAAACTCCCATACTTACTAGGGGAAGAGAGAAATTGTGTAACGCTAGCGGCACACTATGTTACAGCTTGCCATAAACAGAGGGACAACCACTAAATATAAGAAAAGAGTATATATAAATTATATGAAAGTATATTTATACACTCAGGGATATATCTGTTTATACACTGTATGGATAGATCTGTATTTTTGTGTACAAACATGAATGTTTTTTGATGCTTTGGCAACATAAGATGTAACTTGTCATGCCAATAAAGCGAATTGAATTGAATTGCGAGAGAGAGACAGAGAGAGAGAGAGAGATACAGAGAGAGAGACAGAGAGAGAGAGAGAGACAGAGACAGAGAGAGAGAGAGAGAGAGACAGAGAGAGGGGGGAAAGAGAGGGAGAGAGAGAGAGGGAGAGAGAGAGAGAAAGAGAGGGCGAGAGAGAGAGAGAGGGGGGGAGGGGGAGATTTTCAGATCTTTGTCCCTGGTTGTCCCGGAGCCAAGGGTTGGAGAGTTAAGCTTTCACTAAGTGGTTCTGCTCCCGACACACGGGGGTGAAGTGGCACCGTGCCGGGTTTACAAAGTGCTGCCCCTGGCCGGCCCACAGTAAGAGTCGAGGGTCGGCCCGGCGCTCTGCCGGTTTCAGGGCAGCATCAGAGCCCCGAGGAGCGAGAGTTGGTGAAAAGGCAACGGGCGGCGCCCTGTGACCCAGCTCGGACCCCGGTGCCATTTTAACATTGCAGTGTGACTGAGGACGACAGGACATGGAGTGAGCTGGAGGAGCGCAGGAATCACCCGGCGCTGCAATATTATGTTCACACAACACAGAAAGAGGCCATTCGGCCCATCGTGCCTGTGCCGGGTCTTTGAAGGAGCTCTCCAATTAGTCCCACTCCCTCTGCTCTTTCCCCAGAACCCTGCAAATGTTTCCACTGCAGTGGCCTCCTTCTGTGCTGTAATAAGAAAGACAGACTTGCATTGATAACATTCTATGAACCACCCCTTCACTAAGGCTACATTCTGTAAAACACTTGTTCGTCATTTACGGAAGTTTTTAATTACTTTACATTCTGGGTTTTGGGAGGTATTTGCCCTGTGATCGATTACCATCACCCCAATATTCGACCCTCCCATGAATCTGGCAGGATGGTGCTGGTTGTCACCTCCGACAACAAGTGTGAGGAGCTCATGGGCTACTTTGTCTCGAAGACTGAGACCATCCGTTCAGCTGCCTCTGCCACTTTCCTTCTTTCCCCATGCCCACCGGGCCAAACTACCTCTAGGGCTCCCCCCTGCCCTAGCCCTGAACTCACATCTTTCTCCAGTTTCTCTCTGATCTCCCCTCATGACCTCTGCATTCATCTTGTCCATGAGACCCACCTCCTGCTCCCTCAACCCTATTCCCACTAAACTGCTGACCACCCAACTTCTTTTTCTGGCTCCCATGTTAGCTGACATTGTTAATGGTTCTCTCCTCAGGTACTGTCCCCCTCTCCCCCAAATCTGCGGTCATCACCCCTCTCCTCAAAAAATCAACCCTTGACCCCTCTGTCCTTGCAAACTACTGCACCATCTCCAACCTCCCTTTTCTCTCCAAAGTCCTTGGACATGTTGTCGCCTCCCAAATCCGTGCCCATCTTTCCCGCAACTCCACGTTTGAATCCATCCCATCATGTTTCCGCCCCACCACAGTACCGAAACGGCTCTCATCAAAGTCACAAATGACATCCTTTGTGACTGTGACAAAGGTAAACTATCCCTCTTCGTCCTTCTTGACTTGTCTGCAGCCTTTGACACGGTTGACCACTCCATCCTCCTCCAACGCCTCCTCACCGTCGTCCAGCTGGGTGAGACTGCACTCGCCTGGTTCCATTCTTATCTAGCTAATCGTAGCCAGAGAATCACCTGTAACGGCTTCTCTTCCCGCTCCCACATCGTTACCTCTGGGGTCCCCCAGGATCTATCCTTGGCCCCTCCTATTTCTTATCTACATGCTGCCCCTTGGTGACATCATCCGAAAACACAGCGTCAGTTTCCACGTGTACACTGACGACACCAGCTCAACCTCACTACCTCTTCTCTCGACCCCTCCACGGTCTCTAAATTGTCAGACTGCTTGTCCGACATACAGTTCTGGATGAGCAGAAACTTTCTCCAAATAAATATTGGGAAGACCGCCACAAACTCCGTTCCCAGGCCACTGACTCCATCCCTCTCCCGAACATCTGTCTGAGTCTGAACCACACTTTGCAACTTTGGTTTCATATTTGATCCTGAAATGAGCTTCCGCCCACATATCCGTGGCATAACTAATGTGACGGAATAAGCCATATTCCAAGAAATACACCATCATATGAACAGATTTCTGATATTAATACATGATATACTGGGTTTAAAAATCTAAAGCCTCGGCGACACAAGCTGTGTCAAAACAGGCTTCTGAGATGGGCTGGTTTGATAACACAAGCTGTAAAAACCACACAGGCTTTTGAAATGGGAATTGATTGTTAATGCTAAAACAATGGCCCCATTGAAATAGCAGTTTGGCACTTCCAGAAGGTCTGGAGTTTGGGAGAAACACAATGGAATAACCCAAGTAAAGTGTTAAAAACTAACACTCAAACACAAAAACATTAAAAGAGGCATGTGCCTTTGAAAAGATGACATCAAGTAAAAGAAACACCTGCTGGCCAAATAGTTTTTATGTTAAACTTGGAAGACAGGAGACATAAGACTATAATATAACCATTGAGATAGCTAGAAAACAAGTAAAACACCCTAGTTGAAGTGGTTTTAATTTACATGTAGTAAATGTCATACCAACAGAACACTTTGAAGATATGACTTCAATAGATGCACCAAGCAATCACATGGCTTTTGTACTGAACTTGGAACACCACAGAGTCACAATGTCTGCTAATAACCAGTTAAGCCAATATTAAGAATTGAATGGAAAACCGTCGATAAGAATGACATCAAATAAATACTGTACTGGCCGCGCTAGATGTGCTCCTATCTAGTTATCCAGCAAGTTAAACACTTATTCAAAAATAATTATTCTGAAGCCGGTTGCTGTTTTGAAGCTTTACTTGAACAAATTTGTGAAACTGTAAACAAAGACAAAGTATGCTTTGTACATAAACTGAGTACTATACATTCGATATTACATAAGATATAAACATATTTACAACAGTAGAATAGACTAATTGTATAACTAACTAACATTTGGACTAACTTCTATAACTATCAAATATTAACCTTTTATAAACATAGTATTATCAAAATATTACTCTGACAACGTTGCTATTATGCTAAGGAACAAAGATACTCACAGATATTGCGCTTGGGCTAACATATGAAATCAGATTACATTGGATTGTGAATGGAACCTCTCATGGCAGATTCTCCATTACTCAAGTCAGGTTCTTCCCAGCAAAACTGCTTCCTGGGGTCAACAGGAAGAAAGGTAGGAAGGTCAAATTACCTCTCACAGGAAGAAAGGAACAAAGGTCAAATGACCTCACACAGGAAGAAAGATCAGATGACCTTTCCAGCATACAAACTGTTAACACAATGACCACCACCAGAGGGTGCTATCTGCACACATAAAATGTTCATTGGTCCAGAACACTCCCCGTCTGGGGTCGTTAACGACTCCACATAGTCCGAACTCCATTTGTCACTGGAGTCCTCTTGCGACAAAAGAAGAACCACCTCGGAGACGGTCCGTCGGTGTCGATGATAGGATGCAGCTTCCGTAGACTGCTGTGAGGGGGTAGGTTGCGTTCTGCTATGCACAGTTCCAACCTGGGTATGGTGAGTTCTGGCTGGGGCGCCAACTTGCCTCTATCAAAGACGAAGCCGATTTTGCTTTGTCCTTCTTGAGTGGTGACCTTCAGATAAGCCACACTTGCAATGGCCTTAGCGGATGCGTCTGCAAAGACACAAAGCTCTTTGAATTGGGCATTTAAGAGAGAGAAAGACGAATAGCAGCGAGGTATTCAGATCTCCTGTAAGCCTTGGAGTGAGTCTCTCCATCTGTCCCACTCTGCTTCCATCTCTTCAGCGCGTGTGGAGAGTTCCCTGAGGAGCAGCCTGCCTTGTATGGTGACAGGGGCTAAGAAGCCGAGAGGGTCGTATAGGCTGTTGACTGTAGAGAGCACTCCTCTACGTGTGAAGGGTTTCTTGGCGTCTAGGACTTGGAACGTGAACGTGTCTGTTGCTATGTTCCACGACACCCCTAGGCTACGCTGTAGGGGGAGGTCATCAGTGAAGAGGTCTAGGTCCTTGACGTCCTTAGCACGATCTTCAGGGGGGAATGCCTCCATCACTGCTGGTCTGTTAGAGGCTATCTTATGCAACCTGAGGTTGGATAGTGCAAGTAGTTCCTGGGCTCGTCCGAGGGTACTGATGGCCTCTGCTTCAGTCGGGAATGACTTCAGTGCGTCGTTGACGTAGAACTCTCGTTCGATGAACCCTCTCACATCACTGCCAAAGTCGTCGTCTTCTTCCTTGGCAGCCCTCCTTAGTCCGTATATGGCGACAGCAGGGGATGGGCTATTCCCAAAGACATGGACACGCATTCTGTAGTCCACAATGTCTCTATTAGGGTCATTGTCCCGATACCACAGGAAGCGGAGGAAGTCTCTGTGGTCTTCTCTCACCACGAAGCAATGAAACATGTGCTGGATATCAGCAGTGATGGCGACGGGCTCTTTCCTGAATCTCATGAGCACTCCCAAGAGGCTGTGTTAAGATCGGGCCCTGTGAGGAGTATGTCATTGAGAGAGACGCCCTGATATGGTGCACTGGAGTCAAACACCATGCGGATCTGTCTACTGCATGGGGTAAGGTAGCTTGGACGACCATTCTCCAAGATGGAAGTCTTGAGTGTGCTCACCTGAGATGGCTTGTTCTCTAGTGTGCGACGTCCTACAGGGTACACATTAACGAGGCATATCTTGGAGCATGCTCTTGCGCTCACTCCTTCTCCACACACCTCGGTGCACCTGGATGTAATCTCTGGACCAGCAGCTCCCTCTCTCTCCCCGCCGTGCTCTGATGCGGGAGGAGGCGTCTCTGACTTCCAAGGAGCTGGGCCTGGGTGTAGTGCTGAAACGTGCCGATCACTTTCACATTCAGTGCATTTTGCATCCACCTTGCAGTTCTTGGTGAGCTAGCTCGTGGACGAGCAGCACCTGAAACATATAGAGTTCTCTTTAAGATATTGTTTCTGATCTACCAGGGACATCTCCCTGAAGCCTCTGCACTTCTTTAAAGGATGGGGCTTGTTGTGGATAGGGCATTGTTTGCTCATATCCTCAGGTTTCTTCTGAATCTTTGTGTGCTCAGTTGAGGACACTTGCATTTTGTGGACAGATATTGGTGTCTTTCCATGTCTGTCGAACTTGTCTCTTCTGGCAAGTGCTGGGTGGGAGGAGAAGAAGTTGAAGCTGGGGTCGTTCCTGGCTTTGTCTTCTTTACGGATGAATTTAACGAACGCAGAGAATGGTGGGAACGCCACGTTGTGCTTTAGCTTGAACTTTGATCCAAACGTTATCCACTTCTCCTGCAGGTTAAATGGAAGCTTCTCAATGATGGGACTTACCCCTCTGGAAGTGTCTAAGTACGATAGACCGGGTAGGTAGCCATCCTGCTTTGCGGCTTCGAGTTCCGACAGCAGATCTCCAAGGTCGCGGAGCTTCTGGGGTTCCTTACTCGTCAACCTCGGAAAGTTCTCCAACCTGTCAAAGAGAGCCCTTTCAATGGCTTCGGGCGAGCCGTAGCTTTCTTCCAGCCTCACCCAAGCCTTCTTCAACCCCTCTGGCAGCTGCCCCACATTGGCCGCTTTTATCCTGCAGGCCTGTCCGGCGGACTCTGGGCCGAGCCATTTGATAAGGAGGCCGAGCTCTTCTCCTGCCGACAGGTCTAAGCCCGATATGGCATCGTGGAAGCAGGAATTCCAAGCCCGATAATTCTCTGGCCTGTCATCAAACTTGATTAACCCCGAAGTCACCAGCTGGGTGCGTGCAAGGTATTTGGCGAGGTCGTAGGTGCTGGGACCTGGGCCAGGGTTGCCTTGGCTAGGGGCTCTGTTGGGGGTCTCAAGGGACCGAGAGGGGATTTGCCTCTGACTTTCTCTATTCGGCGTCCTATTCCTTTGCACCGTGTCTTCCGTTCTGCTGGCGGAGACTCTGCGGCTTGAGGCACGCCGTCTGCTTTGACCTTGGTTGGCAACTTGTGGCATGTTATACGAAGTGCTTGCGTCTGTAGAGATGTGCGGGCCTCCATCCTTTTCTCCTGTAAACTGTATGTCGGCATGGTCGCTCACGTAATCTATGGTGCGCTGTCGTGGACTCTGCCACGGAACGGGAATTAAAGGTTTGTAAGCTGTCTCGGGATCAGCTCCCTCCAAAATTGCCTTGAATACTTGTGTCTCGGCTAATGCAGCATCTATCTCTTTTTGTTGCTGCAGAGCCTCTAATGTGGCTTGGAGACGGGCCTGTTGAGCCTGGCGTTCCACTTGGTGACGGGCCTGTTCTGCCTGGCGTTCCACTTGGTGATGGGCCTGTTCTGCTTGGAGCCGGGCCTGTTCTGCTTGGGGTTCAGCTTGGAGACGGGCCTGTCTTACTTTTATTTCTATTTCACTGTCCGTATGCGCAGCTCTGGCTTGAGCTGCTACTAGCTTAGCCCGTGCTTTGGCGATGGCTACGCTTACTCTAGAACCACCCGATGACCGTGAACCAACTTGTGATCTGTAGTAACCGGAGCTTATAGACCGATTGTCACATTCTACAGTTTCGTCTGCCTGTTTAAGGTCTTCTACTTGCTGCAAAGCATTTTCGTTATAATCTTCTGACATGTTGATGTGAGGTAGATGTGCTCTACGAGGTTAAGGCTTACTCTGGGTTCCTCCTGCTCCGCTCTTCACAGCTAGCCGTATTGCTATCTTTTCACTGTACTGGCCGCGCTAGACGTGCTCCTACCTAGTTATCCAGCAAGTTAAACACTTATTCAAAAATAATTATTCTGAAGCCGGTTGCTGTTTTGAAGCTTTACTTGAACAAATTTGTGAAACTGTAAACAAAGACAAAGTATGTTTTGTACATAAACTGAGTACTATACATTCTATATTACATAAGATATAAACATATTTACAACAGTAGAATAGACTAATTGCATAACTAACTAACATTTGGACTAACTTCTATAACTATCAAATATTAACCTTTTATAAACATAGTATTATCAAAATATTACTCTGACAATGTTGCTATTATGCTAAGGAACAAAGATACTCACAGATATTGCGCTTGGCCTAACATATGAAATCAGATTACATTGGATTGTGAATGGAACCTCTCATGGCAGATTCTCCATTACTCAATTCAGGTTCTTCCTAGCAAAACTGCTTCCTGGGGTCAACAGGAAGAAAGGTAGGAAGGTCAAATGACCTCTCACTGGAAGAAAGGAACAAAGGTCAAATGACCTCACACAGGAAGAAAGATCAGATGACCTTTCCAGCATACAAACTGTTAACACAATGACCACCACCAGAGGGTGCTATCTGCACACATAAAATGTTCATTGGTCCAGAACAAATACCACTGTCATATTGTTTTTATGATAAGTTTTTGAAACACCTAAACACAGAGACAGGATTCTAAAAGTTAATGGCTAAATTGACAACAAGATCAAAAAGAAGTCAACAGAAAAAATGTCTAGAGATAATTAGCTTACATCAGGTAAGGTATAAAATAGAGCTTTTTCAGATAGACAGTCAGAAGTTGTTGGAAGGGCAAGCATTTCTCACCTTCACAGGCACGCTCTGTAAGTTTTTAACTTTGAGTCTCGGGTAATCAAGATATTTGATTTTGGTGGATATTCTGGATTAAGAATAAGTAGAAGAGTGGAAATGTAACGAAGTTAAGATTTGAGAATAAGGATCGCTGAGAATAAGATTGTAAGCTAATTGTATTTTGAACTGTAAAAGTTGCATTTGAATCAACAGCTGTTAACTGTATGTCGGCTCTTAAATAAATCTATATATTTTTAGAATTGTCTCAATTAGTATTTCTGTATCAATCTCACAATCTCAATTTCTGCACACACTTTTGTAAGGAGTTGCAGAATTCTGGGGGGTATTCCGGACCCTCATAATATCCGGAAGGTTACAGTCTAGTTAAACTTATTAAAAGTGCTATCCGGAGGATGGTAACATCTTCACGACATTCCTTTCCTTTAGGGAGAGATAGTCTGAACCTTTAGACCCAATTAAGCGTCTTATAGAATTCAGCTATCTTTAACTTTAGTTGAAGGTGAACGTCTGGGGAATATGCCTGATCTGGGGTAGCCCGAAAAGGGCTAGGACCAGTAATTATCCCTTCACTAAGACTGCCTATTTCCACCTCCATAACATCACTTGTCTCCACCCTTGCCTCAGCTCATCCGCTGCTGAAACCCTCATCCATGCCTTTGTTATCTCTAGACTTGACTATTCCACCGCACTCCTGGCTGGCCTCCCACGTTCCACCCTACGTAAACTTGAGGCCATCCAAAACTCGGCTGCCCGTGTCCTAACTCGCACCAAATCCCGTTCGCCCATCACCCGCTGTGCTCGCTGACCTACATTGGCTCCCGGTTAAGCAACGCCTCAATTTCAAAATTCTCATCCTTGTTTACAAATCCCTCCATGGCCTCGCCCCTCCCTATCTCTGTAATCCCCTCCAGCCCCACAACCCCCCTGAGATATCTGCGCTCCTCAAATTCTGCCCTCTTGAGCTTCCCTGATTATAATCGCTCCACCATTGGCGGCCGTGCCTCGGACTTAAGCTCTGGAATAAACTCTCCGCCTCCTTTAAGATGCTCCTGAAAACCTACATCTTTGACCAAGCTTTTCTCCTTATGTGGCTCACTGTCAAACTCCTGTGAAGCGCCTTGGGACGTTTTACTACGTTAAAAGTGCTATATAAAAGTTGTTGTTGTTGGGAGACAGGGATTGCCCTACACACGTGGTTCATGACTCCTCTCCACCCCACACTCTGCCTGAGCAATGCAACTATAATCAAAACCCAGGGAGCACCAGGATCATTACTGAGTACCAAGCACGAGCACCAAGCACTCATAGGGAGGCTGAAACAAGGGTTCAGGTGTCTCAACAGAGAGACAACAAAAGAGAGACACAGAGAGAGATAGACTGAAAGAGAGAGACTGAGCAAGAGAGAGATATAGACAGAGACAGAGACAGAGACAGAGACAGATAAACACAGAGAGAGAGACAGAGAGCCAGAGAGAAAGAGACTAAGAGGTGACTCAACCATGGCTAACAAGGGAAATTAGGGATAGCATAAGATCCAAGGAGAGGACATATAAATTGGCCAGAAAAAGCAATAATCCTGAGGATTGGGAGCAGTTTAGGATTCAACAAAGGAGGACAAAGGGATTAATTAAGAAAGGGAAAATAGAATATGAGAGTAAGCTTTCAGGGAACATAAAAACTGACTGTAAAAGCTTTTATAGATATGTGAAGAGAAAAAGATTGGTGAAGTCAAGCATAGGTCCCTTGCAGTCAGAATCAGGGGAATTTATAATGGGGAACAAAGAATGGCAGACCAACTAAATACATATTTTGGTTCTGTCTTCACAAAGGAGGACACAAATAACCTCCCAGAGATGTCGGGGAACATAGGGTCTGATGAAAGGGTGGAACTGAAAGAAATCAGTATTTGTAGGGAAATGGTGTTAGGAAAATTGATGGGACTGAAGGCCGATAAATCCCCAGGGCCTGATAATCTACATCCCAGGGTACTTAAGGAAGTGGCCCTAGAAATAGTAGATGCATTGCTGGTCATCTTCCAGAACTCGATAGACTCTGGAACAGTACCCATGGATTGGAGGGTAGCTAATGTTACCCCACTATTCAAAAAAGGTGGTAGAGAAAAAGCGGGGAATTATAGACCGGTAAGCCTGACATCAGTAGTGGGGAAAATGCTAGAGTCCATTTTAAAAGATGTAATAGCTGAGCACTTGGAAAACAGTGACTGGATCGGACAAAGTCAACATGGATTTACAACAGGTAAATCATGCTTGACTACTCTACTGGAATTTTTTGAGGATGTAACTGGTAAAATAGATAAGGGAGAACCAGTGGATGTGGTGTATTTGGACTTTCAGAAGGCTTTCAATAAGGTCCCGCATAAGAGAGTAGCGTGCAAAATTAAGGCACATGGGATTGGGGGCAAGGTATTGACTTGGATAGAGAACTGGTTGGCAGACAGAAAGCAAAGAGTTGGAATAAACGGGTCGTTTTCCGAGTGGCAGGCAGTGACTAGTGGGGTACCGCAAGGATCGGTCCTAGGACCCCAGCTGTTCACAATATATATTAATGATCTGGACGAGGGAATTGGATGTAATATCTCCAAATTTGCAGATGACACAAAGCTGGGTGGGAGGGTATGCTGTGAGGAGGATGCCGTGAAACTCCAGTACGATTTGGACAGGTTGGGTGACTGGGCAGAAACATGGCAAATGCACTATAATGTGGATAAATGTGAGGTTATCCACTTTGGTGGCAAAAACAGGAAGGCAGATTATTATTTGAATGGCAATAGATTGGGAGAAGGGGAAGTGCAAAGAGACCTCGGTGTTTTTGTGCACCAGTCGCTGAAGGTAAGCATGCAGGTGCAGCAGGCGGTTGAGAAGGCAAATGGTATGTTGGCCTTCGTAGCAAGAGGGTTTGAGTACAGGAACAAGGATGTCTTGCTACAGTTGTACAGGGCCTTGGTGAGACCGCACCTTGAGTATTGTGTGCAGTTTTGTTCACCTTACCTGAGGAAGGACGTTCTTGCCATGGAGGGTGTGCAGCGAAGATTCACCAGGCTGATACCTGGGATGGCAGGAATGATGTATGAGGAGAGATTGTGTCGATTGGGCTTATACTCACTGGAGTTTAGAAGATTGAGAGGGGATCTCATCGAAACCTATAAAATTCTGTCAGGCCTGGACAGACTAGATGCAGGAAGGATGTTTCTGATGGCCGGGAGTCCAGAACCAGGGGTCATAGTCTAAGGATAAGGGGTAAGCCATTTAGAACTGAAATGAGGAGGAGTTTCTTCACCCAGAGAGTGGTGAACCTGTGGAATTCTCTGCCACAGAGGGCGGTGGAGGCCAGTTCATTAAATATATTCAAGAAAGAGTTGGATATATTTCTTAAGGCTAAAGGGATCAAGGGATATGGGGAGAAGGCAGGGACAGGGTACTGAATTTGAATGATCAGCCATGATCTCATTGAATGGCGGAACAGGCTCGAAGTGCCGAATGGCCTACTCCTGCTCCTATCTTCTATGTTTCTATGTTTCTATGAGACAGAGACAAAGAGAGACAGAGAGAGAGAGACAGAGAGAGAGAGACAGAGCGAGAGACAGAGCGAGAGACAGGGCGAGAGACAGAGCGAGAGACAGAGCGAGACAGACAGAGAGAGAGACAGAGAGACAGAGAGAAAGAGACTAAGAGGAGAGAGACAGAGACAAAGAGAGAGAGAGACAGAGAGAGAGAGACAGAGAGGGAGAGACAGAGAGAGAGAGGCAAAGAGAGAGACAGAGAGAGAGAGGCAAAGAGAGAGAGAGACAGAGAGAGAGAGACAGAGCGAGAGACAGAGCGAGAGACAGAGAGACAGAGAGAGACAGAGAGAGAGAGAGAGAGAGACAGAGAGAGAAACGGAGAGAGAGAGACCGAGAGAGAGACGGAGAGAGACAGAGAGAGAGACGGAGAGAGAGAGGGGGAGACATCTATATGAACCATCTATAAACAGGGAGTAGGTGTTAAAGGTCGCTCCTCAGACGGGTGGAATTTACATTAACGATTTGGACGGGAATCGGAAGTATAATTTCAAAATTTGCGAACGTCAGCAAATTGGGGGTGTCGTTAGTACAGAGGATGATTGCGACAAAATACAGGAAGACATCAATAAACTTGCAGAATGGGCGTGTAATTGGCAAATAAACTTCAATATAGATAAGTGTGAGGTGGTGCATTTTGGTAGGAAGAATGTGGAGACCACATACTCCTTGGAAAATAAGTGTGTAAATGGGGTAGCCGGATCCGGGGCTACAGATACACAGACCACTAAAAGTAGCAACACAGATTTAAAAAAAGCAAACCAAGCACTGGGGTTCATTTCTAGAGAGACAGAATTGAAAAGCAGAGAAGTTATGTTAAACTTGTATAGAACGTCAGACCATACTTGAAATACTGTGCACAGTTCTGGTCTCCATATTACAAAAAGAATATAGAGGCACTGGAGAAGGTGCAAAAAAGATTTACTAGAATACCAGAACTGAGAGGTTATACCCATCGGGAAAGATTGAACAGGCTGGGCTCTTTTCTCTGGAAAAGAGAAGACTGAGGGGTGACCTGATGGAGGTCTTCAAGATTATGAAAGGGTTTGATAGGTAGACGTAGAGAAGATGTTTCCACTTGTGGGGGAGACCAGAACTTGGGACCATAAATATAAGATAGTCATTAATAAATCCAATAGGGAATTCAGGAGAAACTTCTTTACCCAGAGAGTGGTGAGAATGTGGAACTCGCTGCCACAGGGAGTGGTGGAGGCGAATAGCAGAGATACATTTAAGGGGAAGCTGGATAAACACACGAGGGAGAAAGGAATAGACGGTTATGCTGATGGGGTGAGATGAAGAGGGGTGGGAGGAGGCTGGTGTGGAGCAGAAACACCGACACGGACCTGTGGGGCCAAGTGGCCTGTTCTGGGCTGTGAATTCTCTGTAACTATGTACACAATCTCACCACACAGAGAGTCTGCAGTGGAGGAGGCAGAGGAGCAGGAGTCCTTATTGGACAAGGAAGACGATGAGGAAGGAGAAGATGGAGGCCGCTTCAATGCCTTGCAGCAAGAGATGTGAGGGAGAAGCTAATTGCTCAGCAACTCCGGTAACCTGCTCATTTCCCCTTCCCCAAAAACGTACATAGAGCCTTCGGATTAACAGTGCTTGGCACATCCTTCCCCAATCCTTTCATCCTACAATAAAGAACATTCTAACCAATCACACAACTTCTATATCAATCACCTTCGGGCAATGCAGACTTGGAGGTCGCTACCAAACCACGCTGCCCAGTGTGATAATGGTGATTCATTTAATGGCAAACATTTCCATCAGTTCTCACCCATGGTGCCTGCCCTATCCTAACTCTGCCTCGTGGGCTGAGCGCAGCTGATGGGAGGGGCTGTTGCTCCTGTGGGGACCCCCGAGGTACTCGAGCCTGCGAGGGTCTGGCCGCGGACAGTTGCCGGTACAGTCTGGCCCAGTGGGTTTACTGGGGGGGGGCTACTGGGGGGAGGGGTTGCTGGGAGGGTTACTGGGCGGGTTACGGAGGGGGAGGGGTTACTGGCTGGCAGCAGTCAGGTAATATGCAGACACGCTGCTGGGTGGGTGGGGGTGAGGGGTGAGGGTAATATGCAGACACGCTGCTGGGTGGGTGGGGGTGAGGGGTGAGGGTAATATGCAGACACGCTGCTGGGTGGGTGGGGGTGAGGGGTGAGGGTAATATGCAGACACGCTGCTGGGTGGGTGGGGGTGAGGGATGAGGGTAATATGCAGACACGCTGCTGGGTGGGTGGGGGTGAGGGGTGAGGGTAATATGCAGACACGCTGCTGGGTGGTGTTGTGTATGTAATATGTGTGCTACTTTGAACCTATGGACAGGACTGCACTACTTGTTGGGCGTAGTGATACGCAGTACCACTCCTGGCCATAGGGGTATAAATAGTACTGTGGGTACTGATCCCCCTCAGTTCCCGCCTGTGGGCATGAAGTAAAGACCTATGTATAGTCCCTACCTCCAACCAGTAAAGACCTGTTTGAGTTATACGTTTAAGTCTTTGTGTTAATTGTTCAATACAATACACATACTTAACACTGGCGACGAGTCGGTTCGAACCCTGCGGCAGTTATTCCACAGCGGCTTCGTCCAAAGACAGGACATTGAAGAGAGGTTCCAATCCTCAACACCCTACTGAAAACTGAAGGGCAGCAGAAATCCTGACAGCTTCCAGCGACTGGAAGCGACAGGCATTAGGACCCTGAAGCCTCCATAACCTCGTGGGTAAGCCAGAGCCCGGGAGGGAGCGAGCAAGAGCCGCCGAGCGGGTGAGCCAGAGGCCGGGAGCCGCTTCAAGCGGAAGGCGCTTAGCGGGCCAGCGATCGCACCGGTGATAAGGGCTGAGAACCGTTTCGGGCGGGCGGCGCACCAGCGATCGCACAGGAGATAAGAGCCGCACTCGGGCTGAAAGTCAGCGACGAGAAGCGCGGGAAAACCGCCATTGAAGTGGGCGGGGAGAGCGAGAAGCGCGGGAAAGCCGCCATTTTTCGCGGGAAAACCGCTGGGGAAGAAGGCAGAAGCGGGAAAACCGCCATTTTGTGGGCGGAGGACGACGGCAAGAGCGGGAAGCCGCCATCTTGGATAGCAGTAAAAAAAAAAAAATCTGAGAAATTGCAAATCTACAATGCCTAAACACGGGAATATTAGCACCTTTGATAGTGACCTCGAAGATTGGGCCATATATGTTGAAAGAGTAAAAAATTATTGTAATGCCAATAAAATTCGTGACCAAGATAAAGCTCTAACATTATTAAATTTAATGGGTGCGAAGACATACGGGCAATTGAAACACCTGTTATCACCAGATGAACCGGCGGATAAGACGTTCGATGAGATTGTTACTGTCCTGAAAGATCATCTAAACCCCACGCCGCTGAGCCGCTGATGCTAGCGGAACGATTTAAATTTTATGACAGAAGGCAGCTACAGCATGAAAGCAATGCTGATTATTTGCTGGAATTGCGTAAATTAGCGAAATATTGCCAGTTTGGAACGGGACTGACAGAGGCACTTCGAGACAAATTTGTGTGTGGTTTATTTAAACAGGATACACAAAAGCGACTGCTCGAGGAGAATGAGCTGACGCTTGAGAAGGCGGTCACTATGGCAGCAGCACACGAAGCCGCAGCGAGAGGCACGGCAGTAATGCAGCTACGGTCACCGGAGCTCAGTGCACACAAATTGGGTGTGAGTTCTGGCAAATGTTATCGTTGTGGAAAGACAACGCATGATCAGAACCAGTGTTGGTTTAAAAACCAAGAATGTAGAACTTGTGGTAGGCTTGGACATATAGCTAGAGTATGCAGGTCAGGGAAGAAGACCAGCAACAAGAAGTCACCGCAAGGAAAATACGCAAAGGTACACAAGGTGACCGAACAGGAGTCCGATTCAGACGCTAGCAGTAATGAACTGGCTAGCTTAAGCTGTAATGAACTGGCTAGCTTAAGAGTACTCAACGCTGGTAAGGGTGCAGACCTCCAGACAATTTGGGTCACTCTTCAGATAGAAGGAGTCCAAGTAAAACTGGAATTGGACACTGGATCGGCATTGACGGTCATAAATAAGAAAGATTACGGAAAGTTATTCCAACATATTCCCCTACAGGATACGGGGATTATATTGAAAACATACACGGGGCAAAGAGTGTACCCCATCGGGAAAATAGAGGTTGCAGTGGTCCACAAGGGCAAAGACAGTCAAATAATGGACTTATATGTGATATCTGAAGGAGGTTCTCCACTACTAGGACGGGAGTGGATTAGGAAAATGAATATGGACTGGCATTTCCTACAAACAATAACGAGTGAGAACTCGGTGAAGATAGTCGGCCCAGACTCTGGAACGGATGATGGTAAGCCCAACTCAGGTGCAAAAGACAAAGTTTCAGCACAGAATTCCACTGAGCAACAACAACATAGTTTAACTGTGGATTCTGAGTCTGGCAAGTCTACTGATGTGCCCATTTCTGAGGGACACCGGGCTCGAACTCAACTCCATTTCAAACTACAACAGCAATTAGAACAAATGCTTCGCCGTTGTGAGCAAGAGTTGAATGCAACGAAAGAGTTCTTTGATATAGAGTTGGAGAATCTGGAAAGACAACAGAAGCAGCTGATGGAGAAAATGGAGCAGGAGCACACAAAACGTCTGATGTCAGAGGAGTTAACGGTCAGCCAACTCCTGCATATGCTGAAGGACAGGACTCTGAAATGGGAAAAACTTGAACACGAACTTCAATATTCAAACGAAAGGGGTTCGGAGCTCTCAAAGGTTATTGGAAGAGCTGAGGTGGCAACACAGACTGAGATGACTGCAACAGAGCAGCCCTTGGATGCCAAAAGTACGCTGACTCACGTCAACGTAGAACAACAGACCGCTGAAACAGCTGCTCCGGTAGAGGGATTGCATAGTCCGATCAATCAATCTCCAAAAGAAGTTGAAGTAGTAAAATCTCAAATGAGGTCATTAGTAAACGACTTGCTGAAAGCCCAGAACAAGCTGGATGAAGAGGTACGCATGAAGAAGTCTCTTCAGGAAAGATGTCTGGACTTGGAACAAAAGCTGGCTAACGCCCAGCTGGGTATGGAGGAAATAGAAGACCCTCTCGCTGGCCTAGATCAGGACGACACCGAATATTACTATGTCCTGTCCTGCCCAACTTGTAACTTCGACTCCCACCATACAGAAATCATGGAGGAGCACCGAAAGTCTACGGAACATCGGGAGAAGGTGGCTCTACTACGGAAAAAGGAGGGAGAGAAGGAGGAACTGCGCATGCAGCTGGCAGCTGACAGTGGAGCCCAGAGAGTCTCCAAGAAGCAGAAAAGGGAAAGTCGAAACAGAAGATGACCCATCTGAACCATTATTACCTCTACCAGATCACACACGTGGTCCCTCCGAACGGAGCCAATTCAGTTCGGAAGTTCAAACTGTTAAATCCATGGAAGGACTATTGAATGAGTCACTCCAGCAACGTGAACTGACTCCACCACAGAGATTGAATCTGTGAACTGTTTTCCGCAGAGACTGAATCTGTGATCTGTTTTGACATGAAGTTATCTATGTATCTATGTTATTCTGTTATGTAAACCTGAAGTTATATATGTATATATGTTATTACGTTATGTTAAATGGGGAGATGACTGTAAAGCTAGGAAGGGAGGAATGTTGTGTATGTAATATGTGTGCTACTTTGAACCTATGGACAGGACTGCACTACTTGTTGGGCGTAGTGATACGCAGTACCACTCCTGGCCATAGGGGTATAAATAGTACTGTGGGTACTGATCCCCCTCAGTTCCCGCCTGTGGGCATGAAGTAAAGACCTATGTATAGTCCCTACCTCCAACCAGTAAAGACCTGTTTGAGTTATACGTTTAAGTCTTTGTGTTAATTGTTCAATACAATACACATACTTAACAGGTGGGTGGGGGTGAGGGGTGAGGGTAATATGCAGACACGCTGCTGGGTGGGTGGGGGTGAGGGGTGAGGGTAATATGCAGACACGCTGCTGGGTGGGTGGGGGTGAGGGGTGAGGGTAATATGCAGACACGCTGCTGGGGTAATCCACCAGCCTCGCCATCCCTGCTGCTGCTGGCTCTGCCTGGGCCACTGATCTCTAGAGCGACCTGCTCTGCTTGGGTGCGGGCTACAAGGAAACAGTGAGAGAGAGAGAGACAGTGTGAGAGAGACAGTGAGAGAGAGACAGTGTGCGAGAGAGACAGTGTGAGAGAGAGACAGTGAGAGAGAGAGACAGTGTGAGAGAGAGACAGTGTGAGAGAGAGACAGTGTGAGAGAGACCGTGCGAGAGAGACAGTGTGAGAGAGAGACAGTGAGAGAGAGAGACAGTGTGAGAGAGAGACAGTGTGAGAGAGAGACAGTGCGAGAGAGACCGTGTGAGAGAGACAGTGCGAGAGAGACAGTGCGAGAGAGAGACAGTGCGAGAGAGAGACAGTGCGAGAGAGAAAGTGCGAGAGAGACAGTGCGAGAGAGAGACAGTGTGAGAGAGAGACAGTGTGAGAGAGAGACAGTGTGAGAGAGAGACCGTGCGAGAGAGGCCGTGCGAGAGAGACAGTGCGAGAGAGACAGTGTGAGAGAGAAACAGTGTGAGAGAGAGACAGTGCGAGAGAGACCGTGCGAGAGAGACAGTGCGAGAGAGACAGTGCGAGAGAGAGACAGTGCGAGAGAGAAAGTGCGAGAGAGACAGTGCGAGAGAGAGACAGTGTGAGAGAGAGACAGTGTGAGAGAGAGACAGTGTGAGAGAGAGACCGTGCGAGAGAGGCCGTGCGAGAGAGACAGTGCGAGAGAGAGACCGTGCGAGAGAGACAGTGCAAGAGAGACAGTGCGAGAGAGAGACAGTGCGAGAGAGAGACAGTGCGAGAGAGAGACAGTGTGAGAGAGACAGTGTGTGAGAGAGAGACAGTGTGAGAGAGAGACAGTGCGAGAGAGAGACAGTGTGAGAGAGAGACTGTGCGAGAGAGACTGTGCGAGAGAGACAGTGCAAGAGAGACAGTACGAGAGAGAGACCGTGCAAGAGAGACCGTGCGAGAGAGACCGTGCGAGAGAGACAGTGTGCGAGAGAGACAGTGCGAGAGAGAGACCGTGCGAGAGAGACAGTGCGAGAGAGACAGTGTGCGAGAGAGACAGTGCGAGAGACAGTGTGAGAGAGAGACAGTGTGAGAGAGAGACCGTGCGAGAGAGACAGTGCGAGAGAGACAGTGCGAGAGAGAGACAGTGCGAGAGAGAGACAGTGCGAGAGAGACAGTGTGTGAGAGAGAGACAGTGTGAGAGAGAGACAGTGGCGAGAGAGAGACAGTGTGAGAGAGAGACCGTGCGAGAGAGAGACCATGCGAGAGAGACAGTGCGAGAGGGACAGTGTGCGAGAGAGACCGTGCGAGAGAGACAGTGTGCGAGAGAGACAGTGCGAGAGAGAGACCGTGCGAGAGACAGTGCGAGAGAGACAGTGTGCGAGAGAGACAGTGCGAGAGAGACAGTGTGAGAGAGAGACAGTGTGAGAGAGAGACCGTGCGAGAGAGACAGTGCGAGAGAGACAGTGCGAGAGAGACAGTGTGATAGAGACCGTGCGAGAGAGACCGTGTGAGAGAGAGACAGTGAAAGAGAGACCGTGCGAGAGAGACAGTGTGAGAGAGTCAGTGAGAGAGAGAGGCAGTGTGAGAGAGAGACAGTGTGCGAGAGGGACAGTGTGAGAGAGAGACAGTGAGCAAGAGAGTCAGTGTGCGAGAGAGATAGTGTGAGAGAGACCGTGCGAGAGAGACAGAGAGAGAGAGACAGTGAGAGAGAGAGACAGTGTGCGAGAGAGACAGTGCGCGAGAGAGACAGTGTGCGAGAGAGACAGTGTGCGAGAGAGACAGTGCGAAAAAGACAGTGCGAGAGAGAGACAGTGTGAGAGAGACAGTGTGAGAGAGAGACAGTGCGAGAGAGACAGTGCGAGAGAGAGACAGTGTGAGAGACAGTGTGTGAGAGACAGAGACAGGCTGTGTGAGAGACAGACAGACTGTGTGAGAGACAGAGACAGACTGTGTGAGACAGACAGACAGTGTGTGAGGGTATAAACAGTGCCTAATACAGATGTAAAGGTCTTTACATTGTTCAGCTAAACTCTGCCCAGTTTGCACGGGATCCTTGTATGCTCAGATTGCAGTTCCAGTATCTCCCTGATGGTGCCCTACTTACTCTCCGGCTCACTCAGTCTCCGAGTCAAGCCTCCGACAGCTGTATCCTGCTCTATTCTTACCGGTACTGGTATCACACCTCATCCTCCTCCAAGTTCACCAGTAATTGAGCCCCGGGTGAAGGGCCATGGCTCTCAGTGCAGCACTGCGGAAAACAACTCTTTATATAGAACCTTGAATGTAGAAATATGTGACTCCAGTGCCACACCAACATGGATGACTCTTAACTGCCCAGCGAGCCGTTTATATCAAACCCGCTACCAGCAGTTCAAAAAGGCAGCTCACCACCACCTTCACCAGGCAACTAGGGATGGGCAATAAAGGCTGGCATCGCCAGCGACGCCCACACCCCGAGCGTGCATAGGACAACATATTTGAAGATTGGGGAGCAAGGAAGTTCCTCGGATTGGTGACTGCGGCAGTATGGAGAAGAAGGGGTTAAACGGAGTGACAGGTCGGAGGTGAGGGAAGGATTGTCAATCGGACGATAAACTGTTTTGCACATTTTGTTGCAATGTAACTGTGAAGTAATGTGAGGAGTCAGACACTGCTGAACAAACATCCCCAGGCCAGAGAGCTGGGC